>NC_132907.1:90197043-90497043 GCF_047675955.1 Chlorocebus sabaeus | reverse complement strand
TTTCACTGGATTTTTATTTAATAGTGAGTATATCTCCTATTTGAAATGTATGTGGTAGGGGGCAGTTATGTTTTCATAGGGAGCTGGGGTTTGCCTGCCCTGGGAAGGGCCCGCACTGTGCAGCTGCCAGGGGCGGCCGGCAGAGCAGCACGAGGCTAGAGGGTGTGGACTTCTGGCCTCTGGCAGGTGTCTTATCAAAAGCATTCCGTTTGGTGTTGCTTCCTGTTACTTACCCACCAATATCTACCCTGTGATATTTCTGTTTCTTAAACGTAGTTGCAAGAGGAATAATGGAGATTTGCCCACTAAATGAATATGAGAAAAGCTTGAATTTTTAACTAAAAATTTTAGCCCAGGGCTTCTCAAACATTTTGGGTCTATAAACTCCTTTTGAGGTAATGTATCTAAAGAATTCCCTCAGGAATTTTTAAAAAGTATTTCATCTGTTACATGATAAGGAAGTGATTTTCTTTAAATAATATTTTAATCCAGAATATCATTAAAATTTTATTCTAATTTTTATTCTCATACAGTCTTTGACAATGGCTAAAATTTAAAGATACTTTGTTTTGGCCATTAAACAAGTACACAGGTTATTTTATTTTTTTCAATTACTTATGTGCACAAGAACTCTCAATAATTTGGTTAAAAAGTGTCACCTAGTTTAATTTGGTATCAAACTATATTAAAATGTAGATAAACTTTGAGTACAAGTTATGGTACTAAGATGCATAAATCTTGCTATTTTTTCCTGCTATTTAAAACATCTATATTTTGTTCTTTGTGTAATTAGTTGGTTTATTTTCTAATCACTTCATATTATTTTAAATTATAATATAAAAGGAGACTTCAGTCTGCTACTTGCAATTATTTCTTGTTGCACATTAAGATTTTGTCTAAATAAATTGAAAAAAACAAATTGAATACAATATTCACTGTAATTTTTTCACATTCTCTTTGAAATATTAAATTAATGTTTATATGATATTTTAAAATTTTGATTGATTAAATGCAACTTAAAAACTGGTAAAGATTATATTAAAATGCATTGGTAAATTACTATAATCTTATTCTTCTGGTTATTTTATTTCAATATCTGTGTTTCTTTTGCATTCTCTCTTAATGCAATAAAACTACAGATTATGGGTTACACAATATATGAATCTTTTAGCTCTCTATTCCCAAATAACAAACTGTACAAAGCTTCGGTGGATTGAATCAATAACACCTTATTATTTCTCACGTTTCTGCAATGTGGCTGAGCACAGCCGGGAGGTTCTTCTCCTTCCCCTGGTGTCTTCTGGGGCTGTAGATCCAAGATGGCACCTTTACTCATGTGACTGTGACCCAGGTGAGGAGAGAAAACAGCAGGGGGCAGGAGCTAAGCTGTACTTCTTACCTGTGGCTCAGGGGTCCTAAAGACCTAAGATTAAACTACTAGAAATAGCAGCACACAGCATCACTTCTTTGATGACTGGGAAGTCTTTGAAAATGCTCCACCTATCTGCAACAATTTCCAAACCAATATTTTGAAACCCTGCTGTACTCAAACTTTGGAATACAATCCATCTCGGATTTCCTACATAAAACTAGAGTGATAGTCTTTTATTTTAACAGTGACCACTTTAACGTACCTGTGATTTAAATCTAATCAGTAGGTGCTGCAGACACAATGTTTCTGAACTTGCTCAAAGTGCTGTGGTGGCATCGCTTTAGTGGCATAGAGTGTCCTTAAAGCATTTTCAAGAGGATAGATGTATTGAAGAACATGTTTGTGTGAGTCAGCTTTTTAAATGACCAATTTTTATACTCTACCTTTTATGTATGTACTATGCTTTCCTTTGATTCAAATCTATCCAGTTGTAAGCACGAGTGAAATATTTGCATGCAAATTATTTAAAGAATGGTCCTTTTCAGTTTTACAAAATAAATATATTTTAAAAGCATATATATTGACATGCTGGCTGTTTATTCACATAAACTCTACATCCTGTTACCACTTCATGGGTAAAGCCAACAGAAAATCAGAAATAGTCTCCTAGTTTCTTGCTAGGAGATTGAATAGGATTAAAGTATCTGTTGGGTTAGTTTTCTTTGTTTGAATTTGCATTTGTGAAAGTCAATACTTTCACCTGGCTATGTTTTCTCCCACTCTGGAAAATAATCTAAAAATTTGTGTCTTCTTTAACTTCAAAAAGATTTCTTCTGGTTTATTGTTTTAAGTTGATTGTATTCATTTGCCCTTTGAAGCTCTATAGAAATATATTTTATCAATATATTCCTGTGTGCAACTCATATTCTGATTTCTCTTTGATGATTTTAATTGCTTTGTAATTTTATTCTATTTTCTATTTTTTTAAGTTTGTCATCCACAGCACTGATTCTCTTTCCCACAGTGTTGATCATAATACTATTTTAAACTCTTCAGTTTTCATATTTTGTGGGTTTTTTCTAGATATTCTAGCTTTTTCTAAAAAAAAAAAACTCTTGTTTTATCCTCTTACTTTTTATAGAATCCATGTTTTTGGGGGGTTGGAATACAAATTATTTTATTAAATATGTAATTTTCTATTCTATAGTTTATAATACACTTTTAAAATATGTTCATTACTTCTTTTTGTATAAACCTCTTTCTTTTTTTTTTTGTCTTTGAGTATCAGGAGATCCAGCCAGGCCAGGTACTTCCTTGCTGCCTGGGCAGATGGTCCTTCAGGCTCCTCTATCTTTGATGAGATGTCTGTGCCTGTGTCATCAAAACTCACATTATAGGTCTAGAGCGTGCATCTCTTCTTAACAGAGTTTTATGATCTTAAAAGAAACTTTACAGTGAACAGCCCTGCAAAGGTGAAGAGGAGTTTATCACCATGACACAGATTTAATGCTGGGCAAGTCTCACCTCTCTAAATGTGCATGCTCCTGGTAATATAGTCTCAGTGTGTGTAATACAAAAGCTGATGGATGATTAGGAGTAGAAATAGATAAGCCCCTAACCACAATATGGGAGTTCGATGTGCCTTTCTTACGAGTAGACAAAACTGTAAATATTTTAGAAGATGTAGAGAGTGTGAACCACACAGTTAGGGAAGATACATCCAATTTAGGAGATGCAGAAGATTTGCACAAAAATTATTAAGAAACTTCACAGGGCCAAGCATGGTGGCTCACACCTGTAATTCTAGTGCTTTGTGGGGGCTGAGATGAGAGGATTGCTAGAGCTCAGGAGTTCCACACCAGCAACATAGTGAGACCCTGTCTCTACAAAAAATACAAGATAATTAGCCAGGAGTGGTGGTGTGCACCTGTGGTCCTAGCTAGGAGGAGGCCGAGGTGAGAGGATCGCTTGAGCCAGGGATGTCAAGGCTGCAATGAGCCGAGATCGCACCACTGCACTCCAGCCTGAGCCACAGAGGGAGACCCTTCCTCTTAAACAAAACAAAACAAGACCAACAAACAAAAAACTTCACATATCTCATGTGTATGTGTCTACAACACTTAACAAATGGCAGAATATATGCTATATTCAGGTTCAAATGGAATATTTACCAGAATTAACACATGCCAGTGTGTTAATTTACTATACAAAAGTACTGCAGGCCATGATGGGGATTAGAAAAGCACAGGCAGGTTGGCCTGAAAGGGTCACACTATAGCAGGGCTGGCATGGAGTGGGGGTAGCGTGGGCATGATGGTGCTGGGTGCAGCAGCCCTGAGCCCTAAATGACCTCTGTAAGTGATATGGTGTGGATTTGTGTCCCCACCCAAATCTCATATCCAATTTTAATTCCCAGTGTTGGGTCCCAGTGAGGGACCTGGTGGGAGGTGATTGGATCACGGGGGTGGATTTCCCCCTTGATAGTCTCGTAATTGTGAGTTCTTACGAGATCTAGTTGTTGAAAAGTGTGTAGCACTTTCCCCTCGTTCTCTGTCTGTCCTGCTCTGCCATGATAAGACGTGCTTCCCTCTCTTTCACCTTTGGTCATGAATGTAAGTTTCTTGAGGCTTCCCAGCCATGCTTCCTGTACAGCCTGTGGAACTGTGAGCCAATTAAGCCTCTTTTCTTTATGAATTACCCAGCGTCAGGTAGTTCTTTATAGCAGTATGAGAATGGACTAATACAGTAAAGAAATCTCACGTGCAAGTGTTGGGAAACTCACAGCCTCACAGCTCCCGTATGAAGAGCCCATCTCATACTGGACTTACAAGAGTGCAGTAAGAACTTTTTCTCCCCTCCTAAAGGCAGGTGCACTCGCTGGAAACATTATAAGCAGAAAATGTAGTGAGTAGATGGAATGACTTGTCTGTGTGTGTGAGAGAGAGAGAAAAAAAATCTAATTGAAAATCCAATACATATATATCTACAAACAACAACATTTATGATTCCAAGTTATAATATCAAAATAATTAGCTTCTCTACATGCAGAATACAAGTGACAAGTTTAATTTGGTATGGCTTGATGATAGGTAATATCCACAAAATGTATTATGTTCAGAAAAAATTGTGAGAGAGGTCAGAAGTCACTGTGCAACCATTACTTCAGACACTTAATATTTGTCTGTCAATCAGTCTATCTAGCTATCTAGCTATGTACCTATGTATCTGTACCTATTTACTTGTCTATCTGCCTACCTACCCTATTCATCAATCTATCTCAATAGAGGTAGTTACATGGATAAATTGATACACACACATTTCTCCCACTATCCATTTAAGTGATTGAGAATTTTAAAAACCATGTTTTATAAGTGAATCAGTTTATTAACATATTATACAAAGGGTTAAGCCAGCTTTGCCCTTCCTCTCTGCTCTCTGTCCATCTGGCTTTTGATGGGACCCCTTCTCAATGATGATTCTTGCCTATTCTTCCTGTCAGGACTTCCCATTCTTGCCGTTTTTAGATTCAGATTATTGTTTGGTGTCTCTGTGAGCCCGTACAGAAGCTCAGAGTATGCCTGTGTACCTGTGTAAGCTTACACTAATATTAGCAAATCGTGATTTTCTTCTGGCCAAGAAAAGAATCTCATTCCTGTGAATATGGGAGAAGAGTTAAATCAATTGAGATATTAAAGAAACTCGGCTGTGGGTGGGACTGATATTAAAATGTGCTGCTCCTGACAATTTGCAGGTTTCCTATGTTTCTAGCTGCTTCAGAAGCATTGCATCAGTGAAGCCTTGACGATTCTTGGAGAAACGCATCATTTTACTTGTTTTACTTATGAGCATATTGTACTGGTGATGGCACTAAAGAAAAGACTGGCAAAAATAAGCATAAGTATATTACTCAAGGTAGAGGGCAGTGCTTCTTCCACTAAGCCACAGGAGCAAATTGAAGACCAAGCATGAGGTCATTTGGTCTCAATTGTATTAAATGATGCTGACAATCTAGCATTGTGTCTACAATGCCTTTTACCTATATAATTTGCCTGATCAGATAAGACACATGGCCAGTGATACCATTTGACTCTATGTCCCCACCCAAATCTCATGTCGAATTGTAATCCCCGGTGTTGGAGGTAGGGTCTGGTGGGAGATGATTGGATCATGGGGTAGGTTTTTTCCTTGCTGTTTTCATGATAGTGAGTGAGATCTGGTTGTTTAAAGGAGTGTGTCACCTTTCCCCGACTCCCTCTTGCTTCTGCTCCAGTCACACAAGATGTGCCTGCTTCCCCTTCACCTTCTGCCATGACTGGAAGCTTCCTGAGGTCTCCCCAGAAGTAGAGGGCACAGTGCCTCCTGTGAGCCTGCAAAACTGTGAGCGAATTAAACCTGTTTTCTTTACAAACTATCCAGTCTCAGGTATTTCTTTATAACAGTGTGAGAGTTGACTAATAATACAGCTGGCTACTGAAATGTGCGAAATGGAATAATGGAAAGTGAGTAATAACAACAATAGCAATAATATTTATTGACCATATGTTCTGTGTTAGGCACTGAACTCAATATCTTCTATAAGGTATATAAGAGCTCAGTCAACCCTCATTGTCTCATGGCAAAGGGCCCGTTACATGCCTCTTGTGTACCAGTAGACACCCTTTCTACTGCCATATGAAAAGCAAGTGAAGTTTAATGAGCCAGTAAGAGAAGACACGAACACCCTGTCATGCCTGGACTGGCCCTGGAGGCAGCCTGCTGACCGCCGTTCAGTTTAGCTCATTGCCATGTCAAGGTCAAGCTACGCCAATGGCAATTCTCAAGTGATTCTGAAACGATCTTTGCTAGTGTCCATACAAATAAATGCCATTGACTTTTCCTCATTAAAATTTATGAGTTATAGAGTGTACAGTTTACAACAGCATTCCTCAAAGGGATGTCCAAGGAGTACCTGTGTCAAATTACTTGGGGATCCTGTTAAAAATTCAGAATTTAGAGTCTTATCTACCTTATCAGATTATCAGGAGTGGGAACTGATATATAATAGGCATCTGGAGTCTCTCTTATGAACACTACTTTTTGATGACCATTGCATGAAATAAAACCTAGGAAATGATAAGCAAAATACGGTTTGAAATAGAAAGTAATGGCTTGCTATGCAATTATAACCCTTTTTTATGGACTATGCCATTTTCCAATGGAGACAATTAAATAAACTTAATGTTAGTTGTGCTACCAGGTGTAAACATGCAAATCACCTCAACATCTGTAAAGGTGAACCAAAATTATGGAAATCCAATACGACTGGAATAAAATATTTTTATATTACAAAATTTCCAAAACATTAATACTCTTCCTGTAAGGGTCAGATTTGAAAGGAGAATTTGGTGTGTTATCGGAATTACATGTGTGACAATAACATAATGTAATTTGCAGGAAGGCTTTGCCACACTCCTGTTTATCCGGTCTAGTTAGCCTCCTAGTTAACACGCAGACGCACGTTCCACCTCCCATAACAACGGCTGGCACCTTCTCTCCCCAGTCAGCTGGATCCCAGCTTTCCTCTCTTTCTGGAATGCTGTCACCCAGCCCTGTTTTTCTGAGCTATCGGAAGGAGCACATTCCTACCTGGACTGAGGATATTTGGTAATCTTGTTTATTTCCTAAGCACCTAAATTTTATCTAGTGGTGAGACGAATTCTATACAGCAAGCTTGTCCAACCTGCGACCCGTGGGTCTCATGCAGCCCATGAGGAGGGCTTTGAAGGTGGCCCCAAAAAATTTGTAAAGTTTCTTTAAACATTTTGATTTTTTTTTTTGCAATTTTTTTTTAGCTCATCAGCTATTATTAGTGTTAGTGTATTTTATGTGTGGCCTAAGAAAATTATTCTTCTTCCAATATGGCCTGGGGAAGCCAAAAGATTGCACACCCCTGCTATCCAGAGTATTGTTTATAGCTTGTTGTTTAGAAATGTTTAACTTATTTGACTGTTTTATTAGCTCCTGATAATAAGTGTGCATGGCCCTGGCTGATGTAATCAATCAAACCACTTCTGACCCTAAAAAGGCAATAGCTTTATTTTTATAAATAGTAAACTTAGTGTGAAATCTTAACCTGACCCCACCAGGGCCAGCATCTCCTGATCATGATCCCAGAGGAATTTTCACGACATTGATCAGTATGTATATATGGGCCAGTGTGGTGAATGACAGTGAAAAAATATATTGCAAGGGTCCCACAGCCATGCAACTGCTGTAATTGGGACACATCGATATAATTAGATAGCAAATTAAATAAAACACAACCATGTGTCATGTAACAACTGGGTCTTTGTGTGGACATTGGAGTAGATTTACACAAACCTGGACAGCAGAGCACACTCCACACCTAGGCTAGATGGCATAGCCTATTGCTCCTGGGCTGCAAACCTGCACAGCAAGTTACTGTTCTGAACACTATAGACAACTGTGAGGAAATGGTAAGTCTCTGTGCAGTAGGAATTTTTCAGCTCCATTTTAATCTGATGGTATCACCATCCTACAAGCGTGACTCCAGAAGATAAAAATGGGGCTGAAAAATTTTGGTTGTCTCTTGTCAACCAAAATGTCATTGTGTAACACATGACTGTCATGTAGACACTCATATTTTGGCCACTTAATTCCAAATAAGCATATTAATTTTATTTACTCTTCACTGAGTAATCCAGTTTTTAACCCAGTGAACAAACATTTTAAAAAAAAATTGTGTTGTAGCTATAAAGCTACCTTTTTTTGTGTTTTTCAATTTTTCAAAAGTTAACTTCATATACATTTGTGTGTGTGTATATATGTTTGTGTATATAGTATTTGTGTGTATATATATTTGTGTGTGTGTGTGTGTATGTATGTGTGTATATATATATATGAAGGTAGAGTAGTCTTGATGGTTGGGGGATACGGGGAACATAACTGAAATGTGGGAACTTTCATTTGCTGGTGTTTCTGATACGGTGATTCCGAGCAGGGGTCAATGCCTGAGTGCCCATGGGCAGAGCGATTGGGGGCCCTGAGGGCTCAGATAACCCTGAGGACAGGCTGCCCAGACTGGGGAAGGAGTTGCACATGGACAGGAGCATTGCAGAACATAAAACTAGTTTCAAAATCCTGTGGAGCTGCTTTTGCAGCATTTGTTGAGGAAGAAGGACAGGTTGTGGAAGCTGAAAGAGGAAGCCCTTCCACCTGGGCTCCAGCATTCATGAATCCAGTTAGTGTTTTCACTGGAGATGGAGACCCACAGAAATCATGACCAAAAGTAAAAAAGAAAAAAAAATAAATAAATAAGACACCAGCGCTTCGTCCCTGGAGGTTGTGAAATTGATTTGCTATAAATCTACATCATTTGGCAGCTGTAAAAGTCAAGAAGAGGAAATGCCTCCAGAGTAGAAATAAGTCACCTTTGACCTCTGTTCTCCAGATAATTTAATACTAAATTTTTTATACTGTTTTCAAAACTATAGTTAGTAAAATTAGGCTCTGCAGCATAATTATGGAGATGTCATTTAGTGTTTATGAACAATGACATCATTATTTACTTAGCAGTCTTCAAAGAATTTTAGGGGCAGTTATCCCAGTTTTAAAATATCACAATTTATGTTGATTCAAGTTAGAGCCACTTAAGCCATTTACCTGTGACTTAGATTTATTTTATCAACAAATTCCATTCTGACTTTTTCTTTAGATGTTAGCAATATGAGTCATTTCCACATACCTGCAAATTCTTGCTTTATTGCCATTTTTTTATTGATGTAAAACATGCGGTTGATGAACTTGATGGAGACGAGACATCTGGATTCTAGATCTCAGTCTGAAACGCATCCAGACCTTTTTAAGTTACATCAGATAAAATTTTACCTGTACAATTTCAAATCTCACCATCCTTGAAGGGATTGAACGTAATGTTATGTTTCTTTAAGGTGGTTTATACTTATTAAATATTAAAACCAAACATTACCACTATAAAAAGACTTTTACAGCCATGGGCATTTTCCTTCATAATAAAATTTTACTTAGTTTTATTATTCCTTCTGTAGGGCATATCTGGGATCTCACAGAAATGACTGAACTAGAAACGTAAGTTAAATATGTAATAGCTAGGAAGGGACTGAGCTGTACAGGCTAATAAAGAAAAACTAAAAGCTGCATGAAATTTGACTTAAGCACAAATTATCTATGGGAAAAAAGCTGCATAAATATAGGTAGAATTCCATTGTTCTTTCAAAAAGACCACCATGTTCTAGATGGTTAATATGTCAAAATTATTAAAATGTTCCTATTATAAAGGTAAGTACAGTAATTTTTCTCTCCCACATCTGGATTTATGCAACTTTGTGGCTTGAGATAGTTGTCAGCCATTTCTGCTGAGATCTCATCAGAATGGGAGCATTCTTTAAAAAGATGTTTTCATGGTCGAAGTTTGTATTCTGAACAATGAGAATTCTAGTACTATATGATGGTTAAAACGAATTGACAGAGATCTAAACCAGTGAACTGGCTGGGTGAACCAATAAATCCTTCACACAATCAACAGAACTTCAATATTCATGAGGCCTCTGCGAGAATTTCATAGCCCCATAAAAGTCTCTGCAAAGCACTTTGAATTTTAAGTGGGATGAATTATTAAATAGCAAAACTTCCAACCTAATTTAACTTTCACCTGTACTTAGTCAAGGGTGAGGAAACCTCCGTGGAGGGCGTGGGAAAGTTCAATCATGTGGTAAAAAACTCATTTCTCCAGAAACAGTCTTGGATGGAAAGCCAGAGTAGTCTTGACGGTTGGGGGCTAGGGGGAGCATAACTGAAATGTGGGAACTTTCATTTGCTGGTGTTTCTGATAAGGTGATTCCGAGCAGGGACCAATGCCTGAGTGCCCATGGGCAGAGCGATTGGGGCCCTGAGGGCTCAGATAACCCTGAGGACAGGCTACCAAGACTGGGGAAGGAGTTGCACATGGACGGGAGCATTGCAGAACATAAAACTGGTTTCAAAATCCTTATGGAGCTGCTTTTGCAGGATTTGTTGAGGAAGAAGGACAGGTTATGGAAGCTGAAAGACGAAGCCCTTCAAGACAACTTCTCAGAAGTATGTCCCGGTCCAACTGTCAGTAAAACAACAGCTGGGTTGGCAGTGGTCATAGATAAAACAAATGGAAGCAGCTGTGTCACTGAAGGAAATGAAGGGTTCATCAGGTCTGGATGGAACGGCAGCTTGTTCTTCAGTGGCTAAAGTGCTGCTGCCCATTTCCGGTGGGTACTCTGTGTGTTAGAGCTGTGCCATTATCTCTGGGCTAATGCAAGTCATAATCCACCTGAAATTGTTCATACTACGAAGCTCCCAGGCTTCTCTAAGAACTTTGCAGGTGTTTTTCCCTCTGTGGATATATTATCTGTGGCGAGCATATCAGAAAAAGTTTTGCAGGTGTGACATAAGGAGGTGGCTTGCCCAGTGGAACGGGCTGAATGTTGTCCCCACAAAGATATATCTACAGGCTGATCCCTGGTACTTGTAAACTGGCCTTTTTTTCCTCTCCTTTTTTGGAAAAAAGTACTTGCAGGTGGAATACATTTAAGGATCCAGAGACAGAGAGGTCACCCTGGGTTATCCAGGTTGGTCCTAAATCCATGACACACATCCTTAGAAGAGACAGGAGAGAAGACAGAGGAGAATGCCTTGTGATGACGGCAGTATGGATTGGAATGAGGCAGCCACAACCAAAGGGCACCTGGAGTTCCCGGAAGCTGGAAAAGTCAAAGAAAGATCCCCTCTGGAGCCTCTGCTGGGGGAAGGCTGGCAGGGGGTGCTGCAGACACCTGGATTTGGGGCTTCTGGCCTTCAGAACTGTAAGAAAGTTTCTGTCATTTTAAGCCACAGCAGACACAGAAAATTAATAGTTCCAGCATCACAGAGCTTGACCAAGACCCCCTGGTTGTGGATGAGGAGGCAGCCAGGGAGGATTGAAAGCATCTGTGGGGCTGGGGCCCAGCTCAGGGCTGTCCCTGAGTGCGTTTCTTCCCCATACTCAGCATGGAAGGTGATGCAGAAGCAGCCATCTGATTAGCCACAAGCGGTCAAAGTTTTTTTTTAAGTGTTGAACAAATGTTTGATTAAATAATTTATCTTCAATATATTGATGTGCTTCATAATTGGTATGAGTCATAAGTCATATTTGAACTATTAGAAGACCTTTATTTTTAATTTACCTTAATTAAAGTATCCAACTCCTAGAATCTAAAAATGAATGTTGAAAAATATTAAGTGGATTTTTTTTCTTTGTTATGCCATTTCTGGTTGAAAGAGTCAGAACATAGAAACTTGAAAGGAAACCAAAACTTCAGTCCTAACACAGAATGAGGCAGCTGGTTATTGGGAAAAGAATTACCACAGTATTAACTCAGTGCCTGACATAGAAGAGACTTGTATTGAATGAATGAGTGGGTGAAAGGCAAACTTATTGGTGGGGTTTGAATACCATGTTTACTTCTGGGTCAAGAAGCAGCAGTTCTTTCGCGTGTATATTTTCATGATGCCAGAAATGATAGGTTTTTTACATTTTCAATTTACATCATTTAACTTAATGTCTTTGTTATTAGAGGAGCCACACAGCTTTCCTGGAAACTGGCCCATCTACCATTTTCCATCATGGGTTGCTTCTTACACCTGCAGTTCACCTGCTCTCTCTGTCTTGCCCCTCCTCTCCTGCTCACCCACAGAAAGACTGAAAATGAGTTTGCCAGCTTGTTTTTCTATTTATACATTTGTTATTATTTTATTTTCTATTTGAAAAATGTTATTGTATTTATGGATTGTTTTGACTCTTTGTAATAGTTATTACCAATTAAAAGTCATGGTTTCACAGAACTTACACACTGGCAGATGATGTTGATCCACCTTATTTCTGCATTTATTATACTGCTCATTGTCTATTCACAGGTCAACTGAGCTAGGCTCTTCTACACAGAAATATGTATACCCACTCAGCATCAATATGCACCTCTTGGTAGTATAGCCTGTTTCAGCTGAAAGAAAGTCCAGGGGCAAACTGTATTCATGGAGCATGTCTGCCCATCTTCCTGGGCAATGCCAAGGGGGCATGGCCAGGAGGTGGGAACTGCCCATGTCAGAGGCTGGAGTGGAAGGAAGTAAGTTGAGATTTCTTTGCACAAACCACAGGGAGCTGAAAGAAGCTGACCCAGCAGGCCCATCATTCTTTGTGGTCTCCTGAGTGCCAAGAGAAGATTCTTTGTCACCCCAATTGTTCCCATTTAACGTGGCAGTCTAAACCAGGCACAACTAGGCTTTTTCTTGACAAATCATGTATCCTAAGGCTTGACAGTTGGAAATCAAAATGGCTCTGCTGCGTTCTTTAGGATCTGAGCCAGACAGGATGTTTAGAGAAACAAAAGTAGAACAGTGAAAACTACATACAAACAAACCAAAAAAAAACTTCCACAGTGGGGTAAAAATTTATGTCAGGTTTGATCAAAAAATTAAATGTCATTTTTTGGTCATTGATTTACTGACTTGCTAAAATTTTCAGTATACTGTAAGAAAAATACCCTTAGAAGAATGGAAGAATCTTTGGCACATACAACCTAAATAATTAAATGCAAGGAAGAGACCTCAAAAAGTAAAGGGTTTGATAAAAATGGTGACTTGACTTTCTTAGTGCTTTTAGAGACTTTCAGAACACACCAGGCTCAACAGAGTCCTGGGAGCACATGAATGTAACTGAGCACTGATTTCCAACAACTGCGTGTTCCTTTCCAATACTGTGTGGGAGATGCCTTTGCAAATCCTGGGCCTGCTAGAGCTACTGATTCCTACTTAAGAAATTCCGGGCTGGGCAAAGTGGCTCACGCCTATAATCCTGGAACCTTGAGGCCAAGGCAGGCAGATCACTTGAACCCAAGAGTTTAAGACTAGCCTGGGCAACATGGTGAAAACCCATCTCTACAACAAATACAGCAACAACAAAAATTTAGCCAGGTGTGGGGTATGGTGGTACATGCCTGTAGTCCCAGCTACTCAGAAGGCTGCACTGGGAGGATCACTTGAACCTTGGAGGTGGAGGTTGCAGTGAGCCAAAATTGCGCCACTGTACTTCAGCCTATGCAACAGAGTGAGACTGTATTAAATAATAATTATAATAATAAAAGAAAGAAAGAACAAAAAGGAAGAAAGAAATTCTGACAATAATACATACCTGCCATATAATGTTGGATGTTTATGGAAGTTCTTTTTGGATCTACTTTATGGTTTTCAAAATATTTGTCAAAATGATACCTCTCAATGAACTTTTAACATTTTGTTTTTTGCAAGAAGACACTGGGACACCCATAATCTTACATATCATCTTGTTTTCTACATTGACCACATGTCTTCCCAGACCATCGTGGACTTTATGGGCATTCCATATGAGGCCTGGGGCCTTTGCGCCAGCCCACCGTGTAACATCTGGCCTGTAACACTGGGTGTGGGTGAGAAGGGACAGCTGTGCTTAGGGGAGAGGCCGCTCTGAGGCACTGATGTCCCTTTACCAAGCCCTGATGAAGAGGGAGGTCCTGCTCTCATGGAGGGCTGTGGTGGGGGGCAGACTCACAGTTTCATTTTATACCTGTGTTTTGGGGCACTGATGTCCCTTTACCAAGCCCTGATGAAGAGGGAGGTCCTGCTCTCATGGAGGGCTGTGGTGGGGGGCAGACTCACAGTTTCATTTTATACCTGTGTTTTGGGCATCTAAGATATGCCAGTAGTGCTCGGTAAGGTGCTTGGATACATCAGCAGATACTAAAGGCAAGGATGCCCGCCCACGCAGTGATCATTTATACATGGAAGAAATTCAGACTGTGATAAATACCTGTCTCAGGGATATATGCAGTATATCAGGCTTAAGGGAAAGAAATGTAGACACAGGTACATGTGTCCTTTTTGTCCACTTCTCATGTGCGACTGAAGATTCTTTCTCTACCTGCCCACCCAACTCACTTTCCATTGTGTTAGGAAAACTCAGGAAACCCTCTACACCACGAGGAGAAGGATGTCATATTTTACATAATATGTGACACTGAGAGTCTGCTTGGTTTTGAACCATACACTCAAAATACAGCTTCACTTTTTTAAATTAAAAAAATGAGATCGTGCTTGATCTGCTCCATCACAGAATGTCCTGAGAAGGTGGCAGTGGGTACCCGTCAGAGATGCCTCCTTCCTTCTGGGAAACTGGGGGTCAGTGAGTTCGTTTCTCTGGATGTTGGTTTCCTACACTGTAACATATGTATATTCAACAAGAGACAAATGTAATAGGAAGAGGCGTGTTTTCCAGGGATGTGTATCATTTGGAATACACATCTTTCCATGAATAACTTCAGGTGTTAATTCAATTACAAGGAGTGGGTTTGGTTCTATCTAAGTAGTTTTAAACTCAGATTAACTTTTCATTTTGTATTGTTATAGTGTCAATTTCCCTATATATTTACTTTTGAAATTTTCTTACTGCCAAGATGCAATTTTAGATACATTTGTTAAACGTAGATAAACAATAGCAACTTTGAAGATGGACACAATAGTACTGAGAGTGAAATGTCCTCCCTGTTAAGGTTTCCTGTTGGCATTTGCCCTCTGCTCCATCCTAACTCCAATCTGTGTCTCTGGTTTTGTTCTCTGTGTGCTAGACTTCCACATGCCTGTGATACATCAGCTGGTGTTCTGTGCCCAGGTGTGATCAAGCCAAGGGTATATGGTTCGTAGGGGATGGGCGAGTGTATTCACAGAAGCTTCCGCTGGTTACTATTTGGCCAGCACTGATGGGTGGGCGTGGGTGCCCCACCAGCAAGCACAGTGGCTGTTTCCCAAGGGATCCAGCTACCCAAACAGCCCCGGGGAACTAGACAACAGCCCAGACTCTTGGGGACAGCCCAGGGCAATATGTTGCTTCCTCAGGGCTGCTGTTGTGAGGTCCTGGCGAGAAGTCTGGTCCTCCTCTGGCTGGCCCAGAATGGACCCAGCTTTCAGAAGGTGCATGGCTGCGGGACAATGCTGCCCCATCCGCATGCTGCAGGCTTTTTCCCAGAGCGACAGGACCCCTGTCAGAGCTCGGTGGCTCAGGCTCCATCTTCCAGTCCACCGCAGGGAGGCATAGGTGGGGGAGTCCCTGCTTCCCACTCTCCATCTGTCTTAAAACAGGGTCCTGGCTCCACCTATCCATGCCCTGCAGCTCCATCAGTTCACGCCTTGTGAAGTCACAGGTGGCTAGTTTCTTAACCATGTCTGTCTTCGTGCTGTTTTCACTCCCCTCTGCACATACCAGTGGATGAGTTTATTCAATTCCCACATGTCAAGGACAAATGAAAATGAAACCTAGTCACAGGAGTGGCATGTCCACACATATTCCTTCATGGGCAAATGTGTCGCTGCCATAATTTTACGTAAATGACAATAATTAAACATTATTTTGTTTAAGTATCAAATCCTGCCTTAATCAGAGAAGAAAAAAATCTGTGATCCAAACTGTTAGCTGGTCTGGCCTGTCCCTGGCATGAAATAAGATGCACCAAAGTGAAGATCAATTTCATTACTGGCTTAGAATCAAAGCCCAATATTGAAGAAGACAAACTCTAAATCAACTTGTTTCTTTGGAGTGTAAAAATAGGTCATTTCACACATGTGTTAACCGTAAATTAATGCTATACATGCTGACAGAATGCAATTGTATCTTCAATAATGCTTATTAATGAGATAGTTAAATGAGAGAACATGTCATAATCTCCTTTTGTTTTTCCTTTGACGTATTATTTTTCCCCATTTAGAAAAAAGGGCACCAGGCTGGTATGCCTATGAGGTTTATTTGTGCTAACAGACTGCGAAGACTCTGGCAGGTGCTCCAAGAGCTTGGTCTCCAACTTAGCCATGCAGTTTTGCAGCTCCATGCCCTTTCCATGGCTGATGAGGCTGTTTTTCAGGAAAAGCTAGGGCCACGTTCAGCCCTGTGTCTGGGTGCTCTGCTCACAGCCTGGGGGCAGGCCACTTTCCTGCCGTGAGAAAGCAGGTTTTGCAGTCAGTGTTTTCTCAGAGAAAATGCATTACTGTGTTTAGTGTGAGGAAGAAAGTGTTTATAAAAGGAGAAGGCTGGAGCCCCCGTCTGAGCGTGTGTCGCTGAACGAGTCCTGGCAGAGTCATCAGATCTCAGCCTTTGAGTGGTAACAAAGACTTCAGATTTCAAGCAGGTGGAACTGTGTGACTCCAGGAGGGGTAATGGTTGGCTCCACATTTGTTTTATTCCCTTTTATCAATGGATGTGAGTAGGGTTTTTTAAATAATGTTTTCCATGTTGAATCTTGGCCAGCGAGCCTCAAAGCCCTTGTGCACAGGGTAAGAACGGGGGTCACTCCTTTGAGACCCAATGCATAAGAAAGAAAATTAGTAAAAAGGAAAGCCAGGCTTTATTTGTGGAGATTATAATAAGGACAGCATCTTTTCTTTTCAAAAGACAGCTCAGAAGAGTGAAAAAGACTTGCAGAGGAAAGAAAATACGAGATCCCCCAGTGGACAGGAGCTGATGGAAACTTTAGAAAGAGAATGGTAGCCTTGTTTTGTGCTTGCAGCAGAGGAGCTGGAAGGGAACCTCGGGTTCACTGTGCACGGCATGAAGGCATACAGTAGGCGCACTGCCAGGCCTCAGAGTGTTTCCACTAAAACTTTCAAAGTTTATTCTTACATGCATTAGTTTTAACTCAGCATCATAACTAGGTAAGAAACAGAGCTGCCTGGGAAAATTAGGTGGGCAAGTCTGCTTTATTTTGATTTTAGTAGTTCTCCTGTACTTTTTGCACCCCCTTTCCACTCTGGAAGCATAAGTTACTTTGGAAGTCCAGAAGAGAATTTCTGTATTTCACATGAAAAGATCCCACATTCCAGTATTTTAGACACTGGGTGTTTCTGAAAGGCCATAAGCAGGAAGGACAGTGGACACGGGGCTGTGGATGGACCTGCCGAGCTACTGCCTCCATTGCTCCCTGTGTTTACAAACAGCTTTGCCAGTCACAGAAAGGATAGTGAGCAGGGACATGGTGAGGTGGAGCTTCAAAACTCCATTAAGGTGGAGCTAGGATCTCGGAGCAACTGCCTAGTACAGGTCATACCTGGTGTATTTGAAGGTCACTGTCCATTGAGAAAAGGAGGATTTGGGGACCACTGAGAAAAAGAGGATTTGGAGACCCCTCAGAATAACTGAGGAACTTGTAGGCATTGAAGATCCAATGCTACTAGAAGATGGGACTCAGCACTTTATCGTCTTTGGTAGTGAAATTTCAAGTTAAAGAATCACTCTGGTCCTTGGAGTGAGGTGATGACTGAAGGCAAGAACTGAAGAGACCAAGTGACCATGTTGCAGAACAGTACGGCAGGCACAAGCTCATGTGGAATAGACAGGTTACTTAGAACTGTGCTGGGCACATAAAAAGGTCAGTCGTAAGCTTAGAGTGTTAAATCTGTGCCTTGAAGCAGCTTCAGAGAAGTATGGACTTTCCACGTTTGTGCTAATAGATCCCCTTGTTTGCATGTTGCATCAGGGCTGAGTCATCTAAGAACAAGCTCAAAGTTTGAACCTGTGAGTTGACAAATGACAAGGCTAGTTGAATTCACAACCTCTCCAGGGATTTTGTGTGAGAGCTGAGGCTCTACCAAGAAGGAAGGGTGCACTGAGCATTGGAATGGGGACATACAAGAAGACTCAGATGACAGAGACTATGCAGAATCCTAAACCTCTCCGCTGGTTCCAGTTTCCACCTCACAAATTATAATGAATTATGAACAGCAAAACCCACTTCAGTTACCTTGGTCAAAAAACAGCATTTATTGAAGATTATTGGGCAACTTGAAGACCCCTAGAAAGTCCATACTATCTACTGCAGCTGGCTTTCAACATAACTCTCACCAATGATGCTGGTCATTGAACCCTAGAACTTCCACCACTGCCACTCCCTAAATGGTGACTTGCCTCCTCTGCCTCCTCCACAAAGGTGGGTCCCATCTGGGGCCTGCTCTCTTGAAGGACTATCTTCTACACCGCAGCCTCTACAAGACAGCTAATTGCAGAATATTTACCATAGGGCTGTACTTCAGTGCAAGAGAGCTTCATAGGGCTGTGCTTCAGTACAAGAGAGCTTAGGAAAGCAAGTTCCTATCTCCTTTCTGGGGAAGTGGACACATGATATGAGAAAAATCCCCAAATAGAAGATGGTTGCTCAAAAGATGCTGGGTAGCCATGAAGCAAGGTGATTCTATGTAAGCATAGTTCTTGAATCCTTGTGCTTAGTTGTACTTACTTTACCTATGTTAAGGTTGGATTTGACATTAGAAGACACAGTTTTCCTCTTTCATCATAAGTAATAGTAATTTTCCTGATGCAAAAATTATCCAGAGGTGATGTGTGGCCTAGAGAGACCCTTTGTGAAGAAGGGGTATTACTAAGAGGTGAACATGGAAGACATGAGACTTGACTGCTAGACACCTTGTGTTGGGCCAAGGGGTGTTCCAGGCAGATGCAGGGTTGGTCACTTGTGCTTCATTAGCTTTCGTTTGAATATCACAACTGCCTTGTGAATCCAGCAAAGCCAGATGCTGCTCTTCTTGCTTACAAATGGCGAGGCAGAGTCCTGCTAGAGCGGCTCACATAGGGCCCCAAGGGCAGTGAGGGACTGACAGAATCCGAGTCCCTTGTCTCACTTCCCTAGGTCTTGCTCCATGACATCTGATGTCTCCAGCACAATTCACATCTTTCTGAGCATCAACCTTACTGTCATCCTCATCCAATACCTCTTGCATTATGCATTCAGGGAGCCCTTTCAGGTGCACAGTATGGCACACCAATTGTAGGTCAAGGTCATAACAAAGAGATGTTTTGTTCCAGACTTATGGTCATATTCTTTTAGCTCTTTACATTTGTAGAACTCTTCCCTTTGTAAACACTTCCACATACTTTTCTTTCTGCAGGGCCATGCTGAGCCTTTATAATCCATCTCATTAGAATTTAGGCATGTGTTTCTGAATCTTCCTCATGAGTCTACAAGCTGATGGCAGATATGCTACTTGTCTCTTTTACACTTGTCCCCATATCTGTCCTTCAGGAGAGCGGCATGCTTGTTCACAGATCCCAACCTGGGCTCCGAGATATTTCTGGCCAGTTGTCTTGCCCTGCAATGTTCCTGATCTTGTTTAGTTTGGAGTCAAGATTGTCTTCCCAGGAGGTCCATTATCTTCTAATCAGGTCAAGGCTAGCCACACTTCCACACTTCCAGCAACTCCACTCTTGTCTGTCTTCTGACTGAGGCAGATGATACTTTCACCAAATGACTAAACCTGGTGACATCCAGAGGATAGAGTATTGCTAGGGTTTAAGGCAGACCTTCAAGGTCACAATGTCATCCATGGTATTTTGGCTGGGAATTCTAGAGTCCTTGCCAAATTTATATTTGGACAACTGAGAAAAGTATCAAGTTATTTAGCAGTAATGAGGATGCTCTGGGGAGCTTTACATATGAACCTGGAATGACATTTAGTTAAATAAATGTCAACAAGCTGGGCTAACTCTTGCTCTATAGACAAATACAGGGTAGAAGAATGTGTCAAAGTGGAAATAATCCTTATGAAAGAGGGTGGGTTGAAGTATCACATTAGTGCCTGGATGGTAACCCAGCCTCCCTTTGATGACTATTCTCATCCAACCACTACCACACTTACTATTTCTATTCAAAAAGCGATAGCAAAAGACCTTCATTGAGTAATAGGAGCTTAGCCATCATGGCAGTAAGACCTGGCTCCTGGGTCGGGCTGGGTGAATCTATAGAACCTCAAGATGGGGCTTGAGTTCTGGGGTGTTCACTGAGGATCAGAAAGGGGAACCAGTCCCCAGTGACTGTGAGGCTGGACTGGATAGAGAGGAGGATTTAGACTCACAGCGATCCATGCTTATCTTTTTGTTCTCTGATTCCACATTGTCCCTACTTCTGTAGGGAACAGCTGCGTGATATCAACTGGTGTGGACATTTGGAACTGTCAATGAGTCTCAAATGAATTGTATCAACAGATTGTGTATTCCTACTTCATCATCATTAATCTTACGATGAACATCTGTATACTTCTATCTCTAGCTCTATATCTATATCTAATCTCTAGAATATCAGGTTCTTTGAGCTACTTGCAAGTAATGTTACAAATTGCACACTTTACAGTTAAATAGAGACATGATAGGCACTGCTATATAGAGAGCGACGATGTGTCTTCCTGATATTCTCTTGTTTCTTTCTTGGTACATTAGTCAGCTTGGGCTACATAAAAAAACACCACAGACCGAGTGATTTAATCAACAAAAATTTATTGTCTCACATTTCTGCAGTCTGGAAGTCCAAGATAATGTTGCAGCTGATTGGGTTTCTGGTAGAGGCCTGATTCCTGGCTTGCAAATGGTGATCTTTTCCCTGTAGGAAAGAACATGGCCTTACCTCTGCACATACATCTCAAGAGAGAAAGCTACATGGTGTCCCTTTGAGGGCACTCAGTGCTATCAGATCAGGACCCTAACCTTATGAGCTAATTTAACTTTAATTACTTTTTTGATGCAAATACAACCACACTGGGGCTTAGGGCTCAAGGTATGAATTTTGTAGGAACACAAACATTCCGACTATTAGATTTTGGCTAAAACTGAAGGATACTGAAGTTCCATAGCACTTGGCGTCTTTTGCTGAGGGAAGCTCAGACCCCTATTGAGTAAGTCAATTTGTGGCTCATTCCTTAGCAATAATGTGGAGAAATCTTGTCCCTTGGAGAAAGATAACAGGGCTGTCCTTGGAAGCAGCAAAGGGAAAGGCATGGAAGTTGCGGGAAATAGTCAAGTGCCAAGAGTTAGACTTGGAAATTCTGCTCATGGAGGTAGGTAGTGTCTGCACAGACCAAGCCTATGCTGGGTGAGGAGTCCCCTCCCGGCACCCTGCAGGGCTCTCAGTAGTGCTAGTGGGCAGGGGCTGTTATCTTTCCTAACTGGCCCTCAGATTGTTAGGGCATCTTCTCAGGAGACAATGACCATTTCCACAAAACAGAGCCCCAAGTTTTAAACTGCTGAATTTTCTAGTCACAGAGATATGACCTCATCGCACCACAAACCTTATAAATCAGGATACATTGGTTATATCTGTCACCAAACAATGACAGTGTTGACCCAAACCTGGTAAATGCATAGTTCATCTAAATCCATTGCTATTAAAGTTTAAATAAAATAAAATTTATTATAATAGGTCCCTAGAGGAACATATCATGTCATAAACTCATATGGACCAAAACATTAAGATACTGAGTTGTACATAAATCAGATTTAAAATATTTGCTCTTATGTCAAGCAGATGATTATGAATGCAAATTTTTCTTCTTTTTGCTGGAATCCATTAAAATATTGATATAATTATTTTGAGTTTTTTGAAAAAAAAATACTATATAATGATGATATGGGAGCTGATATTTTTAAACTTCTACCATGTAACTTTTGAGAAGGTGTGGTGGTTAATACTGTCAACTTGATTGGATTGAGAGATAAAAAGTATTAATCCTGACTGTGTCTGTGTGGGTATTACCAAAAGGGATTAACATTTGAGTCAGTGGGCTGGGGAAGGCAGACCCACCCTTAATCTGGTGGGCACCATCTAATCAGCTTCCAGAGAATATAAAACAGGCAGAAAAACATGAAAAAGAGGGACAGACCTAGCCTCCCAGCCTCTGTCTTTCTCTCCTGCTGGATGCTTTGTGCCCTCAAACATCAGACTCCAAATTCTTCAGTTTTGAGACTCGGACTGGCTCTCTTTGCTCCTCAGCCTGCAGACAATCTATTGTGGGACCTTGCGATCATGTAAGTTAATGATCTTAATAAACTCCAATATATTATATATATGGAAATATTTAATATATATGATATTAATCATATTATATGAAATATATATTAATTATATATAATATAATAGATATTAATTAATATATAATATGTATTTAATATTTTATATATATAATATTCTCAATATTTTGTTCCTTTAAAACCACTTCTGGTACCAAAATCTGTCTTAGTGTTCTCTCAGAAAGACAGAACTTATAGGAGATATATATATACATATATATGGAGCTCTTTTGTTGGTTTTGGGGTTTCTGGATTTGGTTGCTTAATATAATTACATCTAAAAATGCTAAGGACTCTACTTCTAATAGTATGGAGAACACTGATAGTCCTTGGCATTAACTGTTTAAAGAGTTATGCAAAATAAATGCATTTGACATTTGATTCACTACTCCTGAGAGGCAAGGAGTTTAGTGACTCTATACATAATACCTTTGGTCATATGTGGAGAACCAAGGAACATAACAAAACTGGTTGACTGCTCCTAAGTTCAGTAGACAAAGTGATGAAAGCAAATGATGAACTCAGGGATTCTGTCTCCTGGTTTCAGAAGCAGTTACTGAGCCTCAAATCTGCTAAGATTGCTGAGCGAGAGTCTTATCTCCTGTAGAGAAGGAGCTAAATTTGTGGAAAAACGGACACAGCTTTTAGCATACCAGTGACTGATCTGTAATGGAAGATGCACGCACAGCCTCACCAAGAGTCTACTGTTAAAGTGAGGGCTTTGATTGGAAAAGAAGGGACCCCTGCAACTTGGAATGGGGACATGTGGGAGGACCCTGGTGAAGCTGGGGACGCTGAGTTTGTAAACTCTGATGAACTTTTTTCACCAGAAGGAACAGCTTCTCCATCCCCAGTAGTGGCAACATCCCCTCCCTGACCCATCCTGCCATCAGTCTTTCTACTTTTGTCTGAGGTGATAAACCCTGTGCTGCCTGAGGCCACTATGATGGCCTCCCCTGAGGCGTTGCCAGGCAAAATGATGTTGATGCTGCTCAGGAGCCACACTCAACACCCCTGTTTGCTTCTAGACCTAAAACTAAACTAAAGTTCTGGTGGGACCCTGGAAGTAAGGTTGAGATTGTGACCCATGAGGAGGTGTGCTACACTAGAAAAGAACTGTTTGAGTTATCCAATTTATATAAGCAGCAATCTGGAGAACAGGCATGGAAATAGATATTAAGGGAACGGCATAATGGTGGAAGGAACACAGAGTTGGATCAGACTGAATTTATGTATTTGGGCCCACTAAGTAGGACTCTGCATTTAATGTTGCAGCTCAGGAAGTTAAAAAAAAGGTTCTAATAGTTTATTTGCTTAGTTAGATGAAATATGGATTAAAAGATGGCCCCCTCTGGGCAAGCTGGAAATGCCTGATATCCCTTGGTTTAATGCAGAGGAAGGGATCCAAAGGCTTTGGGAGATTGGGATAATGGAGTGGATTAGTCACTTTGGACCTACTCATACCGTTGACAAATGCCTCGAGAAATAGATTTGTAAGGGCAGCACCTGCATCTTTGAAAAGCCCTGTAATTGCTTTTCTCTCTATGTCAGATCTAATGGTGGGAACCACAGTCACTCAACTACCAAATTTAAATAAATGGGAATAATTGGATCCCAAAGTGGCAGGGGTCAACTGGCAGGACTCAACTGTCAAAGGTAAGGTGGGCTTAGCTACCATAACGGGCAGCAAGGGCAAAGTGGCAATCAGAATAGTCTGACTCTTGTAGAGCTCTGGCATTGGCTAATCAATCACGGTGTTCCTCAAAGTGAAACTGATACTACATTCCTATTTAAATGATACAAACAGAAAACTTCTAGGTCAAATGAACAAAAGACTAATTTGAATTATAAAAACAGAGAATCATAGTCCTTCAATCAATTTCCAGATTTGAGCCAGTTACAGACCCAGAACCCCTTGAATGAAGGAGAGGCCGGATCCCCTTGAGGAAGGACCCCACTACGTTACTGACAATTTATGCAGTGAATCATTCTCTCATCCTTCCCCAAGGAGACCTCTGGCCTTTTACCAAGGCAACTGTGCACTGGGGAAAGGGGAATGATCAGACATTTTGGGGACTACTGGACACTGGCTTTGAGCTGATGTTGATTCCAGGAAACCCGAAATGTCACTGTGGTCCTCTGGTTAAAGTAGGGGCTTATGGAGGTCAGGTAATGAAAGAAGTTTTAGCTCAGGTCTGACATACAGTGGGTCCCTGGACGCATCCTGTGATTATTTCCCCAGCACCAGGATCCGTAATTGGCATAGATATACTTAGCAGCTGGCAGAATCCCCACATTGGCTCCCTGACTGGGAGGGTGAGGCCTATTATGGTGGGAAAGGCCAAATGGAAGCCATTAGAACTACCTCTACCTATAAAAGTAGTAAATTAAAAACAATATTGCATCCCTGGAGGGATTGAGGAGACTAGTGCCACCATCAAGGACTTGAAAGACACAGGGGTAGAGATTCCCACCACATCCCCATTCAACTCTCCCATTTGGCTTGTGCAGAAGACAGATGGATCTTGGAGAATGACAGTAGATTATCATGAGCTTAACCAAGTGGTGACTCTAATTGCAGCTGCTGTACCAGATGTCGTTTCATTGCTTGAGAATATTAACACGTCTCCTGGGACCTGGTATGCAGCCATTGACTTGGCAAATGCCTTTTTCTCCATTCCTGTCCATGAGGCCCACCAGAAGCAATTTGCCTTCAGCTGGCAAGGCCAACAATACACCTTTACTGTCCTACTTCAGGGTCATATCAGCTCTCCGGCTTTGTATCATAATCTTATTTGGAGAGAAAGTGATTGCTTTTTACTTTTGCAAGATATCACACTGGTCATTACATTGATGACGTTATACTGATTGGATCCAGTGAGCAAGAAGTAGCAAACACACTGGACTTATTGGTAAGACATTTGTGTGCCAGGGGATGGAAAATAAATCTGACTAAAATTCATGGACCGTCTACCTCAGTAAAATTTCTAGGGGTCCAGTGATGTGGCACCTGTCAAGATATTCCTTCTAAGGTGAAGGATAAGTTGCTGCATTTGGCCCCCTCTTACAACCAAGAAAGAGGCACAATGTCTAGTGGGCCTATTTGGACTTTGGAGGCAACACATTCCCCATTTGGGTGTGTTAATCCTGCCCATTTATTGAGTGACCCAAAAGGCTACCAGTTTTGAGTGGGGTCCAGAACAGGAGAAGGCCCTGTGACAGGTCTAGGCTGCTGTGCAAACTGCTCTGCCATTTGGGCCACATGACCCAGCAGATCCAATGGTGCTTGAAGTATCAGTGCCAGATAGGGATGTTGTGTGGAGCCTTTTGCAGGCTCCCATAGGTGAATCAATGCGGAGGCCTCTAGGATTTTGGAGCAAGGCTCTGTCATTTTCTACAGATAACTGCTCTCCTTTTGAGAGACAGCTCTTGGCCTATTACTGGGCTTTGGTGGAAACTGAATGTTTGACTATGGGTCATCAAGTCACCATGTGACCTGCACTGCCCATCATGAACTGGGTGCTTTCTGACCCATCTAGCTGTAAAATGGGTCATACACCGCAGCATTCCATCATCAGATGGGAGTGGTACATATGTGATTGGACTCAAGCAGGTCCTGAAGGCACAAGTAAGTTACATGAGGAAGTGGCTCAAATGCCCATGGTCTCCACTCCTGCCACCCTGCCTTCTCTTCCCCAGTCTGCAGTGATGGCCTCATGGTGAGTTCCCTATGATCAGTTGACAGAGGAAGAGAAGATGAAGGCCTGGTTCACAGATGGTTCTGCATGATATGCAGGCACCACCTGAAAGTGGACAGGTGCAGCCCTACAGCCCCTTTCCAGGACATCCCTGAAGGGCAGCAGTGAAAGGAAATCTTCCCAGTGGGTGGAACTTCAAGCAGTGCACCAGGTTGTGCCCTTTGCATGGAAGGAGAAATGGCCAGATGTGCGATTATATACTGATTCATGGGCTGCAGCCAATGCATTGACTGGATGGTCAGGGACTTGGAAGAAGCATAACTGGAAAACTGGTGACAAAGAAATTTGGGGAAGAGGTATGTGGAAGGACCTATCTGAGTGGACAGAAACTGGAGATATTTGTATCCCATGTGAGTGCTCACTAATGGGTGACCTCAGCAGTAATAGAAGACATATAAATATTATAATGTAAATATTAACAACATTGATTGTATTTTCAGAGTATTTTGGAAGAGCTATGATTAAGAATTGTTAGACACTTTATTTTCTTAATCAAAAATATCCAATTCCTGATCTTTTGTTGGAATATCTCTTCCCTCTCTCCCTCTCTCCATCTTTCCCTCTCCTCTTTCTTCATTCCTTCGACAGTGTTGATATCCATGCTGATAGAGGAAGTATAACACAATCAGTATGAAATAGGGAATGCAGCCGAATCTCTTGCCTCCTCCATGAAGCATGTACTTTAATTGGAGAGAAAAATAATGTGAACCACATCTTGAGTCAGATGAACTGACAGATTGTTAATATATGACTTAGTGCCATAGAATTATATTAACACATGGAAGAATCAGAGGACAAGGGTCTCCATGGAAGCACAGGTTGTCTGCATTTGCAGCAATGCATGCAGGAGTAAGATGTACTGAACACACATTGCGGGGTCAATGCCATGACTGGGCACTTTCTGCTTTGCAGGATTTCTGGTCTGAGAACCTACAGAACAGAACTCATCTTAGAGGAAGACCGATTCTTGTCAGTCACTACTGATATGTTTACCTCCTGACAATCCCATTCCCTGTGAAATTCTTTGTAAGATATGGTTATAACTACAGGACATTATTTTTCTGGAACATCTTCTGAACTGCCCAGGCAGATGCATGGAAGGAAATAAAGGCAGGCGGGTTTTGAGAACATGCATCTGTAAGTTTAGTTGCAGACAGTCTCGGGAGGTGCAGTGGCCCATGGCCACATAGCTAAGCCAGTGACTGCAGACACAACTTCAGGCTGTTGTTTCAGTCTCGTGGGATCCACACTGTGTCCTGATATCACCTTGGCCAGCCTTAACTGGGGCTTTCTGTCTCCACCAGGTAGTCAAAGGCATGCACATATTCCACAGACAGACTCCCAAAAACACTGTAGCCTGGAATAATTTCAGGGAAAATATGATTTTTAAGGCAGCCTCTGGGCTTGCACGGCTCCCTCCAAAGCACTTCCCTGAAACGTCTCCCTGTAGCCGACGCCAGACGGCTTCCAACATCTCAACTGCTTCCTTTCTCTGTTTTTCCATCTTTGTTGTTGTTCTGAATTAAACTGCTGGAGAATGAAGCATTTCATATTCTGACAATGCCTGTGAGGGGTTCTTTACAGCACAAGATAAAACATAAACCCTTTAATTAACTTTCTTTAAAAAATAGCAAATACTATTAACTGTTCTAGGATCTTAATAGGTATACATTTTCAATGTGCCTTCCTGTTTTAATTCCATCCGTGCTGCTACTGTATTACAGATTATCTCTCCATATATAATTGCCTCGGTGGCACACTCTATTTTTGGAATATTGTTTTAACAATACCTTGAACTCCAGTGATTCAGATGTTGCTGTCGTGTCCCTGGCATATGTGATTTTGACTGAAATTTATGTATCTCAAAAAAATGTCTGGAAATGGTCAGGATACTAATCAGGAACACGGAAAATTTAAGAAAAAAGCTATTTCATCTCAAAACAAGGACTCAATAAGTTTAGAATGTCTTCACATAATTTCAGCTCCGGGCCTAGCAATTAATTTCCATATGCTACCTGGTTTTTATAATTATAATATATTGTGTGATATTGTATTTTTTCATTTTTCCACCTTCTAATAGTAATACAGATTTATATCTCGCTCAGTAGTGTATAATGTACATTAAAGTAATAAAACTGTATTTAAATACACATTTTATAATTCAGGCTTATCACACTATTTTTCCTGAGTAGGAAGTTCTACCCATGGTTGAAAATGCATGCTAATTACCCCAGCCTGGTTTTGAAGGACCCAAACATCAGTCCAATAAACACTAGACAAATTTTCCAGGTTGAAAATAATAGCATTGTTCTGTGTTAATGAAAAATAATAACAGGACCTCCAAGACCCACTGATTTCCCAATTACATTTGACAAAGTATAGCCACCATTTCCCCCAGGGTGTGTAAGAAAGTCTGTTTATTTGTTTGCTTATGTATTCATCCATTCTGAGAGAATATGGCTCACCTTATGTGGCTGACGAGAGAAGGCACGGGTGGGCCGTGGTTGAGAATGGCAGGAGATGCAGGCTTTGCATTACTGGTTGGTTGACATCCTGCAACCAGGAGTGCGTTTTTCCCGCCTCTGTGTTTTCACAAAGAGAAACAGACATGGGAGTAGGCATGACCAGTAGGTGAGGTCAAGCCTAGCCATGGCACCATTAACCAGATCCAGAGCAGAAAGGTAATGTAAGAGTTTTTGCTCCTCTAAGTACTGCTCCCTGGTACAAGTATGAAGCTCCCTTTCTGACAGAGTCCTGATTAGGCAGGAGAGCAGCTTTTTTGTTTTTGCATTTTATAATTAACCATGTGTATGCTTTCTACTTCAGATGCATTATAGAATTATTATTATAAAATCTTGCATCATCACAGGAAATACAAAAGCATTGCATATGGCAGAGTATAATCGATTGAATGGATCATGAATGCCTAGTTCCAAGGCTATGGATTTTAATTCTGATTAGGTCATGAAACCATTTATGCTCAAATTTTGTCTCCAGTCTAAGTAAATAAAGCTTTAGTAAGCCCTATAATATTAATGTTTAAAGTGCTGTGATAGCCTCTTTTAGTTATTAATATTGTTTATAGATACACATGTACTGATAAAATGATCCTTCAACCGTACAGAGAGAAAACAAATATTATCACTCTAATGTTTAGAATTAATTCAAAAAGCAACAGTGGAACCTCAACCTACAACCTCACATGGCATAAATACAAAAACGAGGATAGCTAATTGAATAACTAGCAATGTAAACATTAAAATTAAAATTTTCTCATGAATTTATTCTTTAACACTTAGCTAATCCGAGCAGTATTTTGTAAATGCTAATTCACATTCCAGAAGCCCTTTAATGTGGTAAAAACTCCTCTTCCTGGCAGTGAGAAAGGGACCCTGTGGAACTTCACCCGAACAGGACCGTCACCGTCACCACCGAACCTGCTCAGGGCACAGGCAAGGTCCCAGCGCACAGTGCTGCATCCACACGGCCTCAGAGCTGCTCCTTGATTGTTCGGCAACCCGTGGCAAGAAAGCGGTTCCCCTAAATGCATTATTTTTTCTCACACATAAAACGTATACCTTACATGGTAGCTTCATATTATATTTAAATGCAATTATATACCATAGTATGACTTCTTAAACTGAATATACAGGCTACAGTTCTACATTTTCCTTATAATAGAGGTAAACTATTTAAATATCAATTATGCAATGACCCTCTACGTACTCTAGAAACAGATACAGGCTGTTCAGCTTACATCCATGACTCCACTTACCCTTTGATTTTTTTTCTTTTTTTTTTGCCCCAATTCATACACCACCTTATTTTCTTTCTGCCCTTTCAACAGTCTTAAGCAGCTTCCTTGCTTCTTTCCATAGTGATGGTCTCGGGCAGCTTTAATCTGCTGCTTCTGATCTTCTGTTCAATGAAAAAGAGTTAATCAGTGTGTTTGCATTGTATATAAAGACAGTACAAAGATACAGCCACTTGGGAAAACAGTCTGGCAGTTCCTCAAAAGTTAAACACACGGCCCAGCACTCTCAGTGCTAGGTATGAGCTCAAGAGACTTGAGAATACATGTCCACACAGAAACGTGTCCATCAATGCTCACAGCAGCATTATTCATCTTAGCCAAAACTCAGGAACAACCCAACTGTCCATCAATTGATGAATCAATAAATGAAATGAATGGGGTATATCCTTACAATAAAATACAATTCAACTACAGAAAGGAATGAAGCACTAAAGCTTGCATGCTATGACACGGTGAACCTTGGAAACATTATGGTAAGTGAAAGAAACCAGTCACAAAACAACACATCTCATACGATTCCATTTACATAAAATGACCGGAAGGAAAGAGCCATATTCAGAGACAGAAGGAAGATTGGTGATTGCCCAGGGCTGGGGCCAGAGGGCAAGGGATGGTGGGGGGGATCACAAAAGGTTACAGTGTTTCTTTTGGAAGTGATAAAAATGCTCTAATGTTGTCTGTGATGATGGTTGCAAAACCCTGTTAACATACTAAAAGCTACTTCATTGTACACTTTAAGGGAGTGAATTGTGTGGTAGTCAGTTGTATCTCAATAAAGCTGTTACCAAAACAAAACAAAACTGACTCATGAGCAATGTGTCAGAGCCTGAGGAATACTGCTCTCCACTGAGTGGTCTGGCTGACTTACCAGATACTTACAAACTTTATTTTCTGACTCCTGCATATTTTCTGGAGAGTGAGTTCTACAACTACAACATTTGGAAGGTTAGTTAATTCATTTTATGCAAAGAATGATCTCCAGTGATTGAGGACACACACTTTAGCCCCACAAATGGACATCTTGACACCAATGTGTGAAAACGGGTTAAAATGACACATCAGGGGTAGCATGCTTGGGTGGGGTGGGGAAACAGAAGCTCTGCAGGTGAGAGGAGCTGAGTCAGGTGGGAGGGGAAGGAGAAGCTGTGGGGTGCAGCTTCGGGAAGGGGGCAAGTGTGGCCGGACAGGCTGGCAGAGCAGCCCCTGAACAGCTCTGCCACTGTGCAGGTGTCCTGCTTTCACATGACTTCACTATGCACACACAGCACGTGCAGACCTCACTGTCAGGGCACATATAACCCTGGAAACGTGGGGAAAGGACCCTCCGCTGCGCCACGTCCTCCAGCTTCCCGCCTGCCGTGCTCCCGGTTCCCAGAGCCCAAAGAGAGACAAAAGTAGTCAGGAAATGTTTGGAGACCGAATGCAGGAGTCTAAAATCATACTGCAGCCCCGAGAAAATATCCAAGTTTGATTTTTAATAATTCACAAATAACTAGTTACATGTGCCACAAATTCCATTGTGATGCCTTTTAGCCAATGAAAAGAAATTCCATCAAAAAGGAAAAACATTCCCTTGTTTCTGAACGCAGTCCCAGGCACAGAGCTGACGGTCTAGTCACCTGCAGCACAATGGCTTACCCACTGAAAAGGAGCTATGTGACAATATGTCTTAGGAAGATTCTGGCTTTATCTTAGAATAAACGGAATGCCCATGGAGCGCTGTCCTAACACTTAGTGACAACAGACAAGGCCAGACAAGCAGATGGCCAGAGACAGAGAACACCTAAGATCCTGCATTTTTCCTTCTAGCCATAAGGGGACACAGAACCCCATGCCACAGAGAAGGCAGGTTAAAACTAATCAATATTTTATGCCATCAGCTGGCCTGGCATATTACAGTTATGGCACATCTTTAAAAGCAGGATGAAAGAGATAAACACAATGATTGCATTAAAATGTCAAGAAGCAAGTGTGCCAGCGGCGATGGGCTTCGGCGTTTCCTCCCTCCACACACAGTCCAGCCACGGCACCAACATGCTGCAGCGACGCAGGACTGGGCCTTCCCTGGTATTCCTGGAATCTCAAAGATCACAGCCTGTGCACAGAGGCTGCGCGTATTAATTTACAACAGAGGCAGGCAGGAAAATAAAACTCTCTGTGGTTCTTGTCTAGGGCAAGAATAATTTAAACTAATATCAATATAAAGACAAACATAGAGATGGAGATGAAGACAAATGTGAAAAAGAGGAAGAAGGAGGAAGAGGAGGAGGGGGAGGAGGTCCAGAAGGTAAGAATTCCTGGTAAAACATGAGTAACATTCAGCCGACAAACAGCAACCTCCAAGTACCCGAGCATGCTGCTGGGATGGAGTAGCTCATTTTCTCCCTTCCTTTTGGCAGTTTCTTTGCCTGCTGTAGATTGAAGAAAATAGGAATAAGCATCTTTCGACCCACAAACAGATGTGCTTGATAAAGAAAATGTCAGCAAAAATACTAAAGCAATGTGACACAGCAGCTTTCTGACAGATAGAGGGAAAAGGTAAAAAATGTTCTATCATGTCCGACAAGGTGTTCTTTTTGAGATTTAAAGATCACTGTGCAACTTGAAACATGTTTGTCACTTTGGCTCTGACTGCAGCTATCTGGAGCTTCAGAAGAACTTTATCAGCTCCGCATAGGGGGAAAGAAAGGAGCCCGTTCCCATTTATCTCAGCTCGGCTCCCTTCAAAGCCAACAAATAAATTACAGTGTACATTTGATACAAATTGATTTCTTAACTCAAATAACAATGTTGTCCTCCCGGTCGGGCCATGTGTCACTCACTGGCGAGCCTGAGTGAAAGGCTCAATCTGTCTGTGTGACAGAAATAGGCCTGGCGCGCCCGGGAGGAATGCTAATCGCCCCGGCCTGGCCCTGCTTTGTGGGCCGGCCGCGATAAGGGGGATCAGGCCCAGCCGCTCCCCACCAGGGCCCCATCCCGTCCGTGCCAGCGCGCGCCCTCGGCCTTGGGCTCGTCGGCCTATTTCACTAGGAAAATCAGATCCGGCCACCGTGGCTAGGATGCTCATGGCCGGGATGAGCCGGAGCTGCAGTGAAAGGAAGCCCGTTGAGTGTCTTCAGCTGATGTTATCGGCCGCTGGAGAAATGAGATATTGGCAGGGCCTGCTGAGTCCCTGCAGCTGAGCAGGTTAATAAGGTGGGGAGGGGGGCTGCAGGCTAATTGGATTTGGCCTGGCTTGATCAACAGTGTCAGGCCTGCTGCCAGGAAAGCACGCACAGGGTGGTTTTCTCTTTGTCTAAATTTAAGCCGGGAGAGGAAAAGTCGCACTGCTCTTACGAAGCTGAGGGTGTGCTCCCGAAATCCTATCCTCATGGGCCCACGGAGTGGTCCCCGGCAGCAGAAGTGCTTGGGGGTTCCAATCCTGGGTGCGTGACCTTGCCGAGCTCTGCCAGTTGGTGCCCATCAAGGCATCAGAACCCAAAGGGCTAACTGGAGGTGGGAGGCAACTGAGGTAGGAGGCATTGGCCTCCTGGATCCACACAGGTCTTCTACACTGGCCTGTCCACACAGGTCTCCCTCATGGTGCCCGGAGAGAGCTACTTCTTCTCTACTGTTAGAGGGACAGTGCTCCACTGTGCACACCTGTGCAGAAACATTTCTAATGTGTAGGAAGCAGGTGGATGGGTATCCTATTTCTTTTTATTTTTAAAATTATTTTTATTTTATTTTATTATTTTTTTTTTGAGATGGAGTCTCCCTCTGTTGCCCAGCCTGGAGTGCAGTGTCCTGGTCTCGGCTCACTGCAAGCTCCGCCTCCCAGGTTCACGCCTTTCTCCTGCCTCAGCCTCCTGAGTAGCTGGGACTACAGCTGCCTGCCACCATGCCTGGCTAATTTTTTGTATTTTTAGGATAGATGGGGTTTCACCGTGTTAGCCAGGATGGTCTCGATCTCCTGAACTCATGATCCGCCCGCCTCGGCTTTCCAAAGTCCTGGGATTACAGGCATGAGCCACCGCGCCTGGCCTGGGTATCCTATTTCTTAATCAGTCGTCACATGCTTAAGGCTTGTCTTGACTTTAGAGCCAGGAATATTTCACAGAATCCCACCTCCTGTCCATCATCACCCCATCATGGGAGCACCTGTGGTTTTTAACATTCCTAGAATATTGACCTTCAATTAAATGATGAAGTCCTTCAAACATTCATACAGCAGCACAGTCATTGATAATTTTATCCGGAATGCATCCTTCCAGTCAAGTTTAACGTATTGAAATTGAGAGGTGAGTTCGGATTGTTTATTTCTTAAAAAAAAAAAAACTTTGCATTATGTAGCTTTGTCAAATCCTATCAGAGAATATCTTCATTATCCAGAATCTCTAATCTAGCAATTTGGCCCATTCAAAGTCTTAGCCTCTGATACTATATTATCCCTTGCAGAGAAAGAGCACATTATCAAATGTGCAGGTGGCAAATATGTACTATTTCCAATATCTTTTGCTAAGTACCTTGAAAATGTCCTGCATCAGAAATGTTCAACTCTTAGCCAAGTAATAAAAATGTAAACCAAGTTATGTAAGATTTTCCTAGCGGACACATCAGATAATGCTGATGTTTATGATTAGTATCTTATTTAGGGTCTTTTTTTTTTTTTTTTTTTTTTTTGGCCAGCAAAATTTATCCAGGGACAATTGCAGTCAGGGTACTGGACTGGAGTTTTAAAGGAGAAAAGAACAGTAGTGGGAGATTTGCCTGCAAAGTGCACACTGTTTTCTTGATGTCAGTGTATATTGCTGGGAGCTCTGAGCGAGCTAATCCCACACTCTTCCTTCTGATGGGCAATTCTCTGTCAGTTAAGAGATGCTTGCAGGAATCAGGTAGTGCTTACAATATCTGCTCTATTCCTAGTAAAGGTGACTTGGGAATGGTGCTCCGACCCAAGGTTGTTTAGGCATCCATGCTCTCTGTTTGCGTGTCTGTGTCTACTGGGTTGCCATCGGGTGGCAAAAAGAGCACTGACCTTTTCTGGGCCTGCTGGGAGGCAGCAGGATGGCGAGTGGAGAACATGGCCCAGGCACATGTAGCTAACTCCAGAATGAGTCAAAAATGAACAAGGATAATAGGTTTCATCCCCAGACAAGTCTCTCTGACTTCTAGAAAAAGAGCCAGGGACTTGCAGAAAAGGCTGCTCAGGGCGCTTCCTCTGGGCCGGAGGGAGAGAAGCAGAGGCCAGGAGTGAAGTCTCCTTCAACACACACTACTGACAAAGGGCATGAAGGGCACCTGTGCAGCAAGGAGGCACCTCAATGGCTCAGAGTCTCAGATACCCGAGCCTTGATTCAGCTTCCCAAAGTTAAATATATATGTTTTATATTTTATATGTGTGTGTATACACACACATAAATATACACACACACACATATATACACACACAGATATATATATATACACACACACACACACACACATATATATACACACATTACCTTGCAAGACATTAACTCAATTAATTTACACAAATATTTATCAATCACCTACCATGTGTCCCAGGACACATCAGTGAACGACAGAGACTCTGATGCTCACAGGGCATTCATCATAGCAGAAGACAATCAACACTGATTATCAATGTAATTCAAAAGTAAATGAAACAGGATATTGGCAGGTAATATGTGCCATGTATTAAAACAATTCAGAGAGGGTGAGGGAAACCCACAACTTGGGATAAATATTGTCGTTTTCAGTAGTGTGGTCAAGGTTGGCCTTACTGATAAGATGCCCTTTGAGTAAACTTTGGGAGGAGGTGAGGGAATTAGCCAAGCAGACACTGAGAGATGGGTGTTCTCATCACAGCACCAAGGTTCTGAGGTGGTGGGGGGGAGGGGACTTAGAGTGTTCCAAGAAACAGCCAGGACACCATGTGACCAGAGCCTGTGAGATAAAAGTAGTGAAGATGAATTTCTGCCCGTCAGAGTGCTGGGAGGAACCTGGTTTTCACTCTGCTGACAGGGGAGTCAGCTTCCGGGCAGATCAGCAGAAGATGGCCGCCGTCTTGCGCTTCAGGGCTCTCTTGGGCTGCTTGGTTAGCAATATACTGTAAGGGGCAATGGTAGAGGCAGGGAGGCCATTGGAGGTTTGCAAGCAATGGAGGGAGAGATGGCAAGTCTTAACCATGATGGTGACACAGATGGTGTGATGTGATTTGATTTGGGTCATCTGTGGAAGGCAAAGCCATATTTCCCTGATGGACTGGGCATGGGGTGCAAAAAAAAAAAAAGCTTTCAACACTTTGGCCTGAGGAATCGGCAGGCTGGAGTTATTATTGGCTGAGAAGGAAAATTTGCAAGAAACGCAGGTTCAAAAGGTGTGATCAGGAAAAGAGCTTTGGATCAGCAGTTTCTGAGAGGTGCTTATTCATTGTCCAAAACATTCAGCAGGTAGTCAGAAACACCAGAGGCAAGGCTGTGTGAAGATGTCAAATCTGGAAAATGTTCAGCATCTGAACGGTATTGGAAGCAATGCCAACAAGGGCACAATGGCGCTAAATCGAAAAGAGGAGAGAAGGGCTTCAAGGAGACCTGTTTCCACCACTGAGAGTCCTTTCAGAAGAGAAGAGCCCCATGGGAAGGAGACTGAGCTGGAGGGTCTTCACAGTGGGAGGTGAATAAAGAGGGGGGTGAAAGGGAGTTGTCCCCGGTGCCAAGTACTTCTCACTGCCCAAATATAAAGGCAATGCAGAATGGACAAATGAACCTAGTCTCACGGAGCCCACTGAGGACCTCTGGGAAGTAGAGCAGTGGGCAGAACAGAGAGCACCCTTCCTGGGAGTTTTGCTGCAAAGGAAAGCAAAGAATAGTGGGGTAGCTGCAGAGGGAAGGGGCCAGGAGGGGAAATCTTGTTTTTTCTTTTTTTTTTTTTTTGCTTTGCTTTTATCTGGAAGAAATAATATCAAGTACTGTAGGAAGTGATTCGGCAAAGGGAGCAAACGTGGGAGGCGCATGGGGGAGAGGGGCTGAGATGACACCATTCCTCTCTCCTGCTGAATGTGCCTCCAGCATCTGCGTGTACACATTTGGCCATACAGCGGAAGGCAGGGCGCAGAGTTCAAAGACTCATCCCCATGGTCCTTTATATTTTAAGTAAGAATTGTTGGCGTGTGACTAAGATCCCCTAAGCAGATGCTGAGGCAGATGTTGACAGTTAAAGAGTTGGCTGCTGGGGGCATCGTCTCTACACCCTGACCACAAAGCAGGTGCCAGGATGCCCCCACGAGCTGCAGCTAGGAAAGGGAGAAGCAGCCTGTCAATGCCATGAGTGATCATTATAGGGCAGTAAATGGGCCTTTAAATTCACTGTCAGTTGAATTTGCAGATGTAGGAAGCTGAATTTCATTCATGTATTTTTTTTTTTTCCTGTAGGAAAGCATCTTGCTTATATTTAAAATTTATTTTTTAAATCCGTGATTTTCAAAGGTTTTGACCAGGTCATTCATTCTCCCGAGGCAGCACTACAAAGGAGTCTGGTAGGTAAGCTCATGAAAGGTTTGGGGAGTTGAGGATGGCTGCGGACAGCAAGACTTCCTACACTCATACCTGCTCCCCTGGCCGGGCCCCGTGATCCCCAAAGGGTTGCACCTCTCTGTCCTAGATTATTATTGCTTGTGTTGACAGCAACCACAAAGGTTAACATTTGTTGAGCCCCAGGCATTTTATCCCACTTACCTTCCCAATGTAACAGTGGAAGAGCGCTGTGTACATATAAGGGCCCAACTACCTTTCTTGAGTTTCACAACAGCTTATCATGTAGATGCACACACTAAATTCTACACACACTTCCACAAGCATATTTCCCAACGACGGCTTGGTAAGAATCACCGCAACTCTAGCCAAGGCCACAGGGAAGTTTCCTTGTGGTGATGCAGGAACATGGAGGAGCCAGGAACTGAAAGATCAGTGGAGTTTCATGAACTGAGGGAGACTGGTCTGGGTCCTGGGGCAGGGCAGGACTTGGGAAGGCAGAGAATGAATGGAAGAGTGATCGCTGGTTGTTTGGGCTCAGACAGGCCTACCAGCCCGACTGTTGGAAAAGCACATTCGACAGATGGGATGTAGCAGCTGGAAGAGCAGGTGCCAGACAAAAAATCCACTCATGAAGTCAGAGCTACCTGTGGCACTGGTACCCTGTTGGAAGAGTCTTGTTGTTCTTCTTCTACCTGTGGTCCAACTTGGACCACACCTGTGCCCAGGGGGACCCTCACCCAGAAGACCCTCTTTTGACTCTTGCCGTGGGAGCAGAAAGATTCATTGTGACACCAATATTCCTCCCCCAGACCCAGGTTTTCCCCTCGGGAGAGGAGCAGAGCCTTTGCCTTAGAGACACTCAGGTGATGGCCAGTGCATGAGCGTCCTGTGGGTGCTGCAACAAAGTGCAACAACAGAAATATATTCCCTGGGAGTCTGGGAGGCCAGAAGTTCAAGGGCAAGGCATAGTCTGCAGGATGGGCTCCTTCTGAGGCTGTGAGGGATAATCTGTCCTGTCCCTCTCTCTGGCTTCTGGGGGTGGCTGAGAAGGCTTGGCATTCCTTGGCTTGTGGCTGCATCCCCTGATCTCTGCCTCTGTCCTCACGTGGTGCTCCCCTATGTGTCTCTATCAGCTTCTAAGAAGACCCCAGTCTCACCGAATTAGGGCCCTCCTAGTGTAGTATGACCTCACCTTAACTAATCACATTTGCAGTGACCCTATTACCAAAGTTCTGGGAATTAGGAGTACCGCTTATGAATTTTTTGGGGTGTACAACTTAACTCGTGACAGTCAGCAGGAGCTCCCTCCCTTCCTTCAAACAACCCACGGATTTAATGAGCCTCTTATTCTGTGGATCAAGCCATGTTCCTTACTAATACCAGAGAATACTCACTTACCCCACGTGCTGCTAGAAGTACCTTCCAGGTTTTAACTCACTTGATCCTACTGATACCCATATGAAGCAGGAGTGGACCTTATTTTCCACACACGGAAATGGAAGCCCAGAGAGGGTGAGTTATCCAAGGTCGCATAGTGAGGAATGCTGGGACGAGAATTCAAAAGCAGGCAAGAGCTCCACGTTCATGCTGCCGAGTGTCTCTCCGGAATGCACAGACACTTGAGTGTGCTTAAATACACTGCACATTCCTGCTCAAGGAAGACACTTCCCCAACTTTCTCTGGTACATTGCGTGATGCGTGAATGATGGATGTAGCACTAAAGCATTGTTTTGAGGTTAGTGGGTTTTTATATATTTGAGCTAATGAAAACAAATCTTGGAGTAAAATCTTTTTTTTTTTTTTTTTTTTTTTTTTTTTTTTTTTAAGGGCATTTGTCTAATTGCCTACCAGAGACGTTTTGTCTCCAAAGCAATCATGACACCAAATGTTCTGCTTCTTTTGGGTCTCTGCTGCAGAAATGGAAAATCTTAAATCAAGCCTTGCTCTCTTGAAAATAAAAAGTCTATGGAATAAAACGGTCTACTGAATAAACGGTAATATTATAAAAAGTGTTCTGCAACAAAAAAAGAGCACATTTAGTCAGGATAAATATAAGAAAGAAAATAATTTAAACCAAACTTTACTTTGCTTCCAATTAAAGTGCAGGTTTATTTTCAAAGAAAGAAAAATTACCCCTCACCCTAAGTGTGTGTCTGAGACACAAACCTCTGATATAAAATTAGCTCTGCCTTCAAATCTTCTATGTTTAATGATTTCTTCTTTTAACATTTGGATCGTTTTATTATCCTTGGACACATATCAACATATTGTAGATGCAAAAGGCCACAGCCTGGGGACAGCAGAGAGAATTTTCAATAACGTAATCACAGTGTCAGAGCAAATCAGTGAGCCTTTCCTCTTGAATTACTCTCAACGTGCAAAGGGACTTTCTAAGAATTTAGTGAAATCTGTCTTAGTCGGCTCAGGCTGCCATAACAAAATACCATTGACTGGGTGGTGGCTTAAAAAAACAGAAATTTATTTTTCCATGGTTCTGGAGGCTGGGAAGTCCAAGATTAAAGTTTTGGCAGGGTCTGCTGTCTGGTGAGGGTGCTCTTCCTGGTTCACAGACAGCCACCTTCTTCTTTTTTTTTTTATTTATTTATTATTATTATACTTTCAGTTGTAGGGTACATGTGCATAACATGCAGGTTTGTTACATATGTATACTTGTGCCATGTTGGTGTGCTGCACCCATCAACTCGTCATCTACATCAGGTATAACTCCCAATGCAATCCCTCCCCCCTCCCCCTCCCCATGATAGGCCCCGGTGTGTGATGTTCCCCTTCCCGAGTCCAAGTGATCTCATTGTTCAGTTCCCACCTATGAGTGAGAACATGCGGTGTTTGGTTTTCTGTTCTTGTGATAGTTTGCTAAGAATGATGGTTTCCAGCTGCATCCATGTCCCTACAAAGGACACGAACTCATCCTTTTTTATGGCTGCATAGTATTCCATGGTGTATATGTGCCACATTTTCTTAATCCAATCTGTCACTGATGGACATTTGGGTTGATTCCAAGTCTTTGCTATTGTGAATAGTGCTGCAATAAACATACGTGTGCATGTGTCTTTATAGCAGCATAATTTATAATCCTTTGGGTATATACCCAGTAATGGGATGGCTGGGTCATATGGTACATCTAGTTCTAGATCCTTGAAGAATCGCCATACTGTTTTCCATAATGGTTGAACTAGTTTACAATCCCACCAACAGTGTAAAAGTGTTCCTATTTCTCCACATCCTCTCCAGCACCTGTTGTTTCCTGACTTTTTAATGATCGCCATTCTAACTGGTGTGAGATGGTGTCTCATTGTGGTTTTGATTTGCATTTCTCTGATGGCCAGTGATGATGAGCATTTTTTCATGTGTCTGTTGGCTGTATGAATGTCTTCTTTTGAGAACTGTCTGTTCATATCCTTTGCCCACTTTTGGATGGGGTTGTTTGTTTTTTTCTTGTAAATTTGTTTGAGTTCTTTGTAGGTTCTGGATATTAGCCCTTTGTCAGATGAGTAGATTGCAAACATTTTCTCCCATTCTGTAGGTTGCCTGTTCACTCTGATGGTAGTTTCTTTTGCTGTGCAGAAGGACAGCCACCTTCTTAAGTGGTCACATGATGGAGGGAGCGCTCTGGCATCTCTTACTCTGAGGACAAGAATCCTGTTGGATCTGGGCCCCACCCTCATGAATGCATGTGACTTTAATTACTTCATTACTCTCAATGCAGTCACATTGCGGGTTATAGCTTCAGCTTGCAAATTGTTGGGGACATAATTCAGTCTATAGCAGAATCCATATAGTTATCAGAGGATCCATTTATCAATGCATGCAATCATTTCCCCCATAGGATGTCACTTCAGGGACATCATTTGGGAATCATAATTTATACACAATTTTATGATGAGATGCAAACTACCAAGCACAACAGGAGACAGCTATAGGATTTTTAGAAAGTTTCATGTATGCCGTTATAATTAAAGAACTCTTAATTTTTAAATATACGTTTTAAGAGGCTGATCTCTCCCTCAAACAACCCACCAATGAAGCAAACAAACACATTGAGAAACCCACCTTGGAATGAGCCATGGCCCCCCCTAGCACCCAGCATTCCTCTAGCTATAGCTACCTGAACTTTCCAAGGTTTTGGGTTTCTTGAATAATCTATTCTGTATTATTGATCACTTTAACAGATTTTACTTATATTGTTTGTTTCTTTATATTTTATGCTGACATTTCAAAAAGACACATTTCAGCACTATCAAACCCAAATATCTACAATGTAATTCCTTAGATGTAAGAATATGCTAACCACAATACTATGCTGTACTTTCAAAGCACTTCACAATTTACAAAAGTTTTCACAAAAGTTTTCCCAGCATAGTCCTAACTTCATACTCATGCTGGGGGAGTGCTTGCTGCCATTGTTTTTTTGTTTTTCTGTTTGTTTGTTTTTTTGAGACGGAGTCTCACTCTGTCGCCCAGGCTGGAGTGCAGTGGTGCGATCTCGGCTCACTGCAAGCTCCGCCTCCCGGGTTCATGCCATTCTCCTGCCTCAGCCTCCTGAGTAGCTGGGACTACAGGCACCCACCACCGCGCCCGGCTAATTTTTTTGTGTTTTTAGTAGAGATTGGGTTTCACTGGGTTAGCCAGGATGGTCTCGATCTCCTGACCTTGTGATCCGCCTGCCTCGGCCTCCCAAAGTGCTGGGATTACAGGCGTGAGCCACCGCGCCCGGCCCTTGCTGCCATTGTTTTTGGATGGGGTGATAACATAGGCAGAGCAAGCAAACTGAAAGAAGCTACACCAGAAGTGGGGAGTGGAGCAGCCTCTCCTGCTTTTGAATTCTAATTAAGGAATAAACTGATGTTTAGAACAAAATACAGCTTTTCATTCCTGGTGGTCATTTGAGATCTATTTCTAGCACTTCACTCTTTTTCAATATACAAACAAAATAATCATCTTCCCAGGAGAGGTAAAGAATGCAGTATTTTCCTTTTTAAATTATTGCCGTCAATGGTGCTGTGTGAATGAGCACATGTGCCACGTTGTGAAGATCTTTCCAACCCACAGAAGGTTTCTCACAAAGATCGATTCATGATCTTAGACCCTTGGTAACTAGAAGGAAGCAATATATAACTTGTCAATCAACTCACCAGGGTTCATCCTGTGTGCAATTGTATTTATTTTCTCTCTCTTGAAAAAGAGACACTTGTGCTATAACAGCATTCTGAGTTAAAGAGTTAAAGTAATTTGGTTTAAAATGTGTACAGGATGAAGAAGGCTGGCCAGAAAATACTTTGATCCTTGATGCTGCCAAAGCTCATATCCATGAGTAAAACAAAGTAATGGGGCCGATAGCAGAGCCACTCCTTCCTCTTAGTACAATTGCAGCAGGGACATGAGTCAATAGAAAGGTAGACTCCTCTCTAGCTTAGCTGGATAGGAGCTGGGAGTGGAGAAGCATCGTAAGAGCTAAACACAGCCAGATCCTGCTGTTGGGTAGGGTGGACCCTCTTACCATCCCCAGGATTAAAAACAAAGCACCTGAGAACAGGACTTCATGTTCAGTGCTGGCCATGAGCATCAGTAGCATCTTCTCTCTGAAGACCACAGCCATAGCCAGGAGGGAGGAAGATCAGAGCCCACAGGGCATCAGCTTGAGGCCGGGATGCGGAACCAGGAAAATGATGCAGACCCTTGGTGCTCCCCACCTGGATGAACACGCAGACCTCTCACACACAGACCTCTCTCTCTTCCCCTGCAGCCTGGGAGAGATGATGATTAATAGAGGGTACGCTGCACTTCACAGTGTCCAGGTGACCTTCATACCACCTGTCATTGCAGCTCCCCAGAGTGAGGTGCCTCCTTTCACAAATGAAACAGATCATTGTCCCAAAGCGATTGGCCTAGTGTCACACAGTTGGTAAAATGCAAAACTCAAACCAGGTGTTGTGACTCCACCTGGAGCAGCCTCCTGCCCCCAGGACTGTCATCTGAACACAGGAGTCTCGGGTCCTCACTTAACAAATGCAGGACTTGGCTTGTCCATCAACATCTTCAACAATAAACCAGTGGAAGGCAGAACAGAATCCTATATCCAGGCTTATAACGATCAATCTGTTCTAAAACAACTGACTAAAACCAACAGAAGGACACAGAGACAAGGTTCACTCCAGGAGCAAGACCCTTGGAAGGGCTTCCAGGGATAAAGTTTTAATGAGTTGGTTTCTCGATGCCCAGGGATCAAGCCCAAGTTAGATGACCTGGTCCACAAAGTTCTTTATGGCCTGACCCTTACCTTCTCAGCCTCATCCTTGGTAACCCCCCAACTAATCCTGTGATTTGGCCATAACTGCTCAGTCATTCAACAAATCTTTTTCATAAGCACCTACTATGTGCTGAGTTTCCCAAGCTGGCGATGTTCTGTGTCACTTCCTTCCAGAAATGCTGTTCCCAGAGCCTGATTGTGCTCATCCTCCCAGGCCTGGCTGAGATGATGTTCCTTTTGGAGACTTCTGAGACTTTCTAGACCAGATAATTTTCTTATCACTTGCGTCCACTTGATAAACTTTTTAATAACTTTATATCCAATTTTACTGTCATTGACTTAAAAACAACAAAAGTCTTTATTTCTCCCCAAACTGTAAGTGTATATGCTGAATAATCATTCTAAGTGTCTATTGTTGTGTAACAAAACATCTCAAAACTTAGTAGCTGAGAACAACAATTCATGATTGTTGAGCAGGGAGGTGGGGGGTTTGAGCAGAGGTTGGCAGAGGTCACTAGTGTGGCTGCAGCTGGGAGCTTGACAGAACACAGCACATCCAAACGGCCTCTCATCCTCTACCCCATCTCACCGTGTACCCTCTCAAGTCTAATTTCTCTTCCTTAGTATCTTCCTAAGGGCTTGGCAGCCCCACAGTATCACCTCTGCCACATTCCATAGGACAAAGTAAATTACAAGATGAGCCCAGGTAGGGGAGTTTACTCCACCCTTCATGAGAGGCCAGGAGACAGGTGCACTCAGGGAAGGGCTGCTGGGGGCTCTGTCTGCAGACAGTGACTACAAGGCCTTTTCTGTCTCACTCACAGCCCTACCCTTCACAGTGTCCGAAGCACTGCCTACATAATAGGTGCTTAACAGATGTTTACTGACGAATGAGGAGCGTCTGTACAAGGCATCTTGTCCCTGGAGGAGCTCAGGAGCACTTGGGTGGCCACATGAGAGCTGTGCTCTGGGAAGACTCTGCCTTGGGAGAGAAGACCCTAGGGAACCCTTCTGATCAATTCTAACCTCCTGACTTCTCCGTGGCTGCAACAGCAGCATGACTGGCATGAATCACGCTGCCCTTGAATGTGACTGGAGAAGGCGGTATTTACAAGTCTACTGTGGGCCCATATTGAACTTCACTTTTCTTTGGCAGCGAGAGTGAAAGGGGTGGAGTGAGTGTGCTGCTCTCATTGGCTCCGGACATGGACGAGGGCGCTGGCGGCCAGAAGAGGATAAGGGACAAGTGAGAGACAGGCCTCCAGGCTTTGGCACTAGGATTAACTTCCCTTTTTTTAAAATTGGTACCATTCATGTCAATGAATATATTAAATATGTTTGGATACCCACATTTTTTAAGCCTTGGAATTTTGCACTCTGTTTCTAAAACAGGATAGGGAACCTCATAAATTAGCTCATTTGGCTAAGTGCATACACCATGGGACCTGCCAGTCAAACTGTGGGGAGAGGCCGGCCCTGCCACCTGGCCATTCCCCTTCCGAGCCTCCCCCCTCCGCATCCAGCCACCGCTCTCTCCCAGAACGGTCAGGCGGTCCTCTGACCTCGGTCCTCCGCATACGCTGTCCCAGCTTCTGGGATACCTGCCTCCTGGGCTGAGACTTCCTCACTCTTCATGCAGTGAAGCCATGACCATCACCCCCAAAACAGGGTGGGACTCATCATCAGAAGGGGTCTCTATCATCATGTGGGTTTGTTTCCTTTCTTTAAACAAAGTTTAATTAATTTAATTTAATTTTGAGAGACAGGATCTTGCTCTGTCATCCAGGCTGGAGTCCAGTGTGCCCATCATGGCTCCCTGCAGCCTTGACCTCCTGGGTTTAAGCAGTCCTCTCGCCTCAGCCTCTGCAAGAGCTGGAACTATAAGCACGCAGGTACCACCACTGCCTTTTTTTTTTTTTTTTTTTTTGGTAGGAATAGGGTCTCGCTCTGCTGTCCAGGCTCGTCTCAAACTCCTGGTCTCAAGTGATCCTCCTGCGACAGCCTCCCAATGTGCTGGGATTACAGGCTTGAGCCACCACACTCAGCCTGTGTTCTGGCTTTGTCTCTCAGGCTGGGGTGCAGTGGCACCATCTCAGCTCACTGCAACTTCCACCTTCTGGATTGAAACTATTCTCCTACCTCAACCCCCCGAGTAGATGGGATTACAGGCACCTACCACCATGCTCAGCTAATTTTTGTACTTTTAGTAGAGATGGGGTTTCGCCATGTTGTCCAGGCTGGTCTTGAACTCCTGACCTCAAGTGATCTGCTTGCCTCAGCCTCCCAAAGTGCTGGGATTACAGGCATGAGCCACTACACCCGGCCTCCATTGCTGTTTTAACCAACGATCACAAACCTAACTGGCTTCAACAACAAAGATTCACCACCTGGCATTTCTGGAGGTGAGAAACCTGACACGGGTATCACTGAGCCCACGTTCAGGTGTCCAAGCTCTACTTCTTCTAGAGGCTCCAGGATAGAACGCATGTCCTTACCTGTCCTCGCTCCAGAACCCACCCACACTCCTTCACTCACTGCCCCTTCCTTCATCCTCAAAGCCAGCAATGCTGCATCCATCAGTGCCTTTCTTAGCTGGGTCTCCCTCTAGTTGACTCTCTCCTTCTGCCTCCTTCCACTTTCCAGGCCACTTGTGATGACATTTGGCCCTTCTTAAATAATGCAGAATAATCTCTTCAGAAAGTCAATCAGTTAAGCAGCCTTAATGCTACCTACAGCTTTAATTTCCCTTTGCCATGTAACCTGACATATTCCCAGAGCCTTCCTGGAGCGGGGCCGAGGGTGGGGGATTGTTCTGCCGACCACATGTTTATCACACATTGTTGTTGCCCCTTGACTTGGCTGTGTCTTCATCTAGACATGTGTTGTCCAATACGATAGCCACGAGTGTAGTAGCCATTAGTTATGGAATTCCAATTAAGTAAACTTAAATAAAAATAAAAATTCAGTTCTTCCGTTACACGAGGGCCATTGCAAGTGCTAAATGGCCATGTGGTGGAACACTGGGCTGAACGGTGCAGACACACGACATTTGCACTATCACATCAAGTTCTATTGGAGAGCACTGGAGACTGTTCTCTAAAGCCCAGGGTGGTACATGGCTCATCTTCAGATGCCACTGCTTAGCATCTATGTAGCATCAAGCTGGCACCCAAGCGACACGCACCAAGTGGATGAATGGCTGTCACAGGCAATCCTGAAGCAGAAGGGAGTGAGGCATCTTCTGCCCCTCATTTCCTGTGGACACACACAGATACAGATATTTCTAGCAGCCTGAATGCCATAATGTATTTATGGAGAAAGTGAAGAATAAGGATTCATTGTGCAAATTATTTTAACTTGGAAACCACTGAAGAGTTACAAGCTGAGAAAGGCAATTAATGTTCCAATGATGAAAGCAGCCAGAGATAGACAGAATTTGCTCTTTGTCATTTGCCCATACTGGGCTAAAAAATGGCAATTATCTTTTCCTGAAAATCAGATTTTTTAAACTCTAATTGAAGTTTTTCCTTTCTTATCTTTGAAACTCTGCCATGCCTCTGTTCCCAAAAGGGAGGCATGTGTGTGTTTTTGTATGTGTGTGTGAGTGTGTAAGTAGGAGTGGAGTGAAGGGTGGACCAATAAATTTAAACCTAAAATAATTAAAGTGATTTTAATCTTCCAGGTATGGTCAATGTGTCTGCCATCAAAATGTGTTCATTCATTGGAAACTACACATCATGCTAAGTTACTGTGTTCAGAAGGCTTTGGATAACATGCAGAGGGAGCCCCAGTGATAGGAACTGGCCATCCAGCCAGGCTGTCCGCTGGCTTCCAGCAGCTGGTAAGTGCTCGGATCACAGGGAGGTGGGAGTGGAGGTGGAGGAGCTGGTCATGCTGGGGAAAGCTGCACGGTGCCTGGTGGCTGGGAGGCAGCAGGAGCAATCGGAAGCCTGGGAGCAAACAGGGTGCAGGTTCATGGGGCCTTTACTCCAAAGACAACTGCTGCCACATCAGCATGGTCCTCTGCGGCATCAAGTGCATTGCATTCACCACTCAGGAAGGGAAAAAAGAACGTTTTAAAGTGGAATTTAATACAAATATAACCATCTGCCCCTAGCCACGCCCCCGCTCCCCTTTTTCTGGCTATTAGAGCAGAAGCAGAATAACTCTCCTACTTTTTCACACCAGCACATTCAGTCTTACTATGATTCTCAAAGAATGTTAATTAGGGGAAAATACCTTAGTTGTTAAAAAAATGTAAACATCCATGCTTCTTCTTCACTACAGTCTTTTCAGAACATGATATTCGGAGCTGGGGCTTTAGAACTTCAACGTCATATCATTTGGTTGAAAGATTTTTCTTCTTGACTTTCCAAGAAAAAAAAAATCATTTGTGAACTAGCATATTGGCTCCATTTGTTCAGGCAAAACAAGGTGTTTTCTCATCCCGCAGTGAGGCTACTTTGAAGGTAGCTGCTTTAGTGAATGCTTTGTGGCCAAGAGAAACAAAGCAGGTTCTCGAAAGAAATAAAATTAATTATCTCCATTTGCTACATATACAATATTCTATGCATTAAGTACACCATTAATATATACAAACACTCAATGTTGTACAGTGTTTTATTAAATTCACTTATCTTGCCCTTTCACTTTATTATTACATTACAGAATAAAAAACTCCACTAACATATCTTGTGTCAGATAATTATATTTCTTTTTTTTTCTCTTCTTGGAAATGTAGTACCCTCATAGAATATCCAAAAAAGATAATTCATATTCAGATTCAACTAAAATTAATCAAGTACTTACTTTGTACAGACACGGTATTGGTAGCTTTGATGTACATTATGTTATTAAAGAGGAAATTATTTATCAAACCCCAGTTTTGTTATCAAAACTAAATAATCAAAAATATTTATCAAACCCTCAGATAAAGATATTATCCTACACCTAATGCAACTCCTTTATAAATTTTAGAGAACTGCGAATTTGAAGACTAATGGGGAGAAAATTGCTTACAACTTAACCAAAAAACAAAACCCCATTAAAAAATGGACAGAGGATACAACTTCTCCCAAGAAGATATGCAGATGGCCAATAAGCACATGAAAAGATGCTTGACATCTTTCATCATTAGAAACATGCAAATCAAAATCACAGTGAGATATCACTTTCCACCCTTTAGGAGGACTCCTACCCAAAACTACAGCAAGAATAAAAACCAGAAAATAAGAAGTGTGGGCAAAAATGTGGAGAAATTGGAACCCTTAGTCATAGCTAAGGGAGGGGTGAAAAATGGTATAGCTAATGTGGAAAATAGGTATGGTAGGTCCTCAAAAATTAAAAATAGAATTACCGATTCATCCAGCAATTCTACTTCTGATGAAACATATACCCCCAAGAATTGAAAGCAGACACTTTAGCAGATATTTGTACACCCATCATCCTAGCAGCATTAATTTCAATAGCCAAAAGGTGGAGCATCCCAGGTGCCCGTGGATAAATGGATAAACAGTGAATGAATAAACAAAATGTGGCGTCTACGTACAACAGAATATTATTCAGTCTTAAAAAGGAAGAAAATTTCAACCCAGGCTACAACATAGGTCAAAATACAACATTAACATTATGCCACATAAAATAAACCAGACACAAGAGGACAAATACTGTTTGATTCCAGTTATACCAGACAACTAGCATAGTCAGATTTGTAGAGACAGAAAATCGAACAGTGTTTTCTAAAAGCCCGGGAGAAGGAAGGGGAGGATTTAGAGTTTAACTGGTACAGAGTCTCAGTTGGGGATGATGAGAAAGTTCTGGAAATGGATGGTGGTGATGGTTTTATAACAATATGAACGTACTTAATGCCACTGAATGGTACACTCAACATGACTAAATGGGATAATTTTATGTTGTGTATATTTTACTACAATAGTAAAAGCTATTACAAAGTGTAGAGAAAAAAATATAGATTAGAAAGGGCAGAGAATAATATAAAATGATGAAAAATGACTTTCAGATTTACAGATGTCCTCAAAGTCAATGTAGGAAAATAAAACTGTGAATTATTTAGGCATCTTTTTAAATGACAGTTTCAATGGTGTGAGTAAATATCAATGATGCTGTCCATAAAGATGTTAATGGGAGAGCTGCTAACTGATTCTCAGGGGCAGGAGTTAGTACTGTCTCCATGATCGTAATCACCTAATGGGTTGGCCTCCCAAGGGCCTCCTTCCTCTGCTCTCTTGTTCTGCTGGAGAATGTTGTGTTTCAGATTCTGAGTAAATATTCTTCCTTCTTTTTTCTCCTTTTGACTTTCCAAGCTCTTGATGGATTTATTAACTCATGCAGTAAGCCACTGCGGTTTAAGCACACAGGTTCCAGTCAGGACTGGGCAGGTTAATATTCTGTCCCCTAGACTAGAACTGCAGGAACATGACACCGTGAAGGTGAACAACGTGTGTCCCTTTCCATGCTTACTGAAAAACATGCAGTGATGCCTAGACACTCTGCCACCCGGAGCAGAGAACAACAGGGCTCTGCTGTGTTTAGAGAACAGGATGGTCGGCAAGGCTGAATCATTCAGACCTAAAAGTAGTTTTATCTTTTATTAGTAGTTTTACAAAAGTAGTTTTATAAAATGCATTGCATTTTATCTGGATGGAATCAGAGATGATATCCACAAATGAATTGTAGCTGGAGTGCATTGTGTTACAATTCACTGACTTCACACAAGACTTAAATATGAAATTATTCCCTTAAGAGTACATCACCCTCCAGTAAAATTTAAGGAGAAACAAACACATCTGTAACTGAGATTTTAGTTCTTTTCAAAAATACTTAGAGGGTAATGTGCTCTGCGTGCAGGGCTCTGCACGGAACAGGAAGAGGGCAAGGGGAAGCCGAATCTCTGCATGTCCACCCCAGGGCTCTGAGTGCAACAGGGTGAGGGTGAGGGGAAGCTGGACCTCCGTAGGCCCACCCTAGGGCTGTGTGTGGGAGATTTGGATGTGCAATTTACTACTATTTGCTAAAAGAAAATTCCCATGCACGTGCCACACACATATTCATGTGCATGTGCATGCCTGTAAGCTATTAGGAAATCTCGGCATTCTTTTTCTTTATATAAGGGCAAAAAAGTAAGATCTTTTCCTGATTCTTCACAAAGTTCATGACTGACACCCATGTCACAGAAGACAGGTTAACAAGAGAAAAGCATGTAAGTGTTACAGGACACGGGGCCCTCCAGAAATGAAGACACCAGGACGTGGTTATTTTTATGCTTTGGTTGGATGAGGAATGAAGGGACAGTAGTGTGGATAGATGACTGGACAGAGGGTATGACCGAATGGCGACAACTGGGGGGAGAATCAGCTGGGTTGTGTGTTTGGATTTTTCTGTGTCTTTTTCTCTCCACTCCTTTCCTCTGGCTGTGCAGCAGGGAGGGACACCTGTGCTGGAGGGGTTTTCTTTGAGAAAGGCTGGAGAAGGTCAGAGGGCATCCTTCATGCTTCCACAATTATCTCCCTTCCCTCAGCTTGTCTTCATATGATACTCAGCACACCATTGTGCCATCTTTTGGGGTATTGTGTTCTGAGCCCTGAGAGGTGGTACAAAAATTCAGAGGCCAAACGTTGACCCCATTAGTCATTTCCTGAGCATTGCTCTGGCCAAGTATTTGTTATTTTACGAAGAAAGCCTGATAAGCACCAAAGCATCTTCATCCCATACATGACACTGTTTTGCAGAAATTCCACTTGTATCAGGCTGGAACCCAGTAACCCCGCATTCTTTCAGCTCCATCTTGCTGCAGGAGCCAGGAGCAGTACAAACCCTTCATCCCCTTTTGTGTCGATCTCTGATTGCTGACTCCATGCATTAGAAATACACTCCTTCTCCTTACTATCACAACGTGTCAACTTGAGAATCTCACCTTAAACATGAGAGAATCAGCCTGGGGAGTAGGTTTTACACAGAAGCAACAATGTGGGCCACTTTAGGGAGCCCTTTAAACACCTCTGGTGGGAAGCCCTGGGAATCAAGGCAAGGCGGGCTTAGGTAGGGGATGGTAAGCCAGACTTGCCATGCTCATGAACAGAGGGTGGGCAGGCTTGCAAGGAAGAGTGACAGAGGAGAAGTGTGTGCCAGGGATGGGGGAAGAGGGTGTGTGGATCCAGGGTCTCCATCCCACGTGAGTGGATTGTGAGGGGGGTAAGTAAGAACACCATTGTCCATCTCTCACAGCGAAACCTCTTCTGTGAGAAGCAAATATTTCTAATCCTTTTTGTTAATTGTTCTAGCAGGAAAGGACAGATACAGAGCAGGCAGGGCACAGAAAGAGATTGTAGACCCAAACTCCCCCTTTGCTGTGTCTGCATTTACACAAAGAAAGAATTCAAGACCCTATAAAGATAATTTTGGTCATCCTATGTTTGACATTTCTAGTAAATGTTTATTTTAGATATTTCAAGATGATTGGATCAGTTTAAACTCACAGGATAGTATTCAGTCTTATTTTTCTAGACAGGCTTACCTTAGTTTGGGCTGAATTGAGGTAAAGTAGAAATGTACCACTTCTACATAGGACTGAAACATGAAATGTCTAGCTCCTAATACAGGATTTGACATTCTCCTGGCTATTTTCCACTTTCTGAGCATAAAGAGAGTGGCAAGTGTGTGTGGTGCTAGATCAAAATGAAGGTGATTGGAGGCCTGGGGGAGATAGCGCTGCCTTTAACCAGAAGCCCAAACTGGAAGAGGGGTTAAGGCAATGAATGAGGCCCCATGGCTGCTCCTATAAAATGGCTTTTCTTGACACCTTGAGTTTTCAAAGCCTGCAGGGCACTGATTTCTGGAGCCTCCTCTAGTTAATTCAAACCCCAAATAACTTAGAGAACATAAGACCTGTTCTTATTAAAAACCCAGATTGACATCCCCATTAGAATGGCAAAAATCCAAAGCACTGACAATATCAAATGCTGGTGAGGATGTGGAGCCACAGGAACTCCCATTCTTTCCTGGTGGCAATGAAAACTGTACAGCCACTGTGGAAAACAGTTTCATGGTTTCTCACAAAACTAAACATACTCTTACCCTATGATCAAGCAGCTGTGATCCTTAGTATTTGCCCAAAGGAGTTGAAAACTTATGTCCAAGAAAAAACCTGCACACAGATATTGATAACAGCTTTATTCATAAGAGCCAAGAGTTGGAGGCAACCACGATGTCCTTTAGTAGGTAAATGAACAAACTGTGGTTCATCCGAACCTTGGAATATTATTCAGCACGAAAAAGAAGTGTGCAGTCAAGCCGTAAGGAGACATAGAGAAACTTAAATGAATATTACTGAGTGAAAGAAGCAGATCTGAAAAGGCTACATCCTGTGAGTCCAGCTATAGGATATTTGGTAAAAGCAAAACCATGGTGACAGTGAGAAGGTGAGTGGTTGCCAGGGATTCAAGGGAGAAAGGAATAAATAGGTAGCATGCAGGGGATTTTTAGGGAGGAGAATTATTGCAGTGGGTAGATGCCATTATACATTGTCCAAAACCATAGTATTTACAACACCAAAAGTGATTCCCCAGTGTGAATGATGAACTTTGGGTGACAACGATGCCCTGATGTGTCAGTGTGGGCTCATCGCAGTCTGGTGGGTGATTCCCGTAGTGGGGGAATCTGGGCATGTGTGGAAACTCTCTGTACTTTCTGCTCAATTTTGCTGTGAACCTGAAACTGCTCTTCAAACATCATAGAAGACTTGAACAAACGCTTAACCAAAAAAGATAAAGAATCCCCGATGAGCCCATGAGAAGATGTTCAATATCATTAGTCATTAAGAAAACACAAATTAAACCACATTGAGGCACCACTATACACCCGCTAGAATTTCTTTATAAAGGTGAGAAACACTAACAGTAGCACGTGCCGGCGCGCATGGGAGTCCACCAGGGCTCTCGCGCACTGCTAGTATGAATGCGGGATGGTATGATGAGCTGGGAGAATAGTTTGGCAGGTTCTTAGAGAGAGAAACATGCATTTATCACATGTCTCAGCCCTTTCACTCCTAGGCTTTTGCCTAGAAGTGAACACATGCTTTCACACAAACACCTACACGTGTTCACAGCAGCGTGATGCATAATATCCAAAAAATAGAAACCACCAAAATGTCCATCAACTGGTGAATGAAGAAACAAATGCTGCTCCATCTATTCAATGGATTTCTACTCAGCAACCAAAAGGAATAGTGAGGCTTGAGTGAATCCACGCTGACACACAACGCGGGCAAACCACAAAAGCGTTATTCCAAGTGAAGGAAACCAGGCCCCAAAGGATAGCAAGTGTATTATTCTGCTGATGTGGTACTGTGGGCGAGGAACCCCGAGGGACAGAAATCAGACCTGCACTGCCAGGAGTTAGGGGTGTGGGGAAGGGGTCACTCCAGAGGGGCACCAGGGAGGATTTTTTTATTTGATGATATTGTTCTATGTCTTGACTGTGGTGGTGGTCACACAACTGCAAACACTTGTCAAAACTCAGAAACACAAAAAGGGGATTCTTACTATATATATAAATTACGTCTCAGTAGCTTAGATTAAGTAAGCCATATTTAATTAAAACATTGTTTCTTAGGTTTGATTTTTACCACTCCTCTCAGGCATAAGACAAAATAACATTTCCTGTGCCGATCTAAGAGGGAGAGAAAACAAGGCTCAAGCTGTAGAGTGTTGTGGACTCTCCCAGATGGATCTGAAGGCAGATTCCATGTTGTTGGAAGTATAGACAAGGTGTGGGTAACATTCTCCAGGCAGCAGACAAGGCAAAGGCCATTGGTCTGTTTGCGCAGTTATCAGGGATACCTAAGGAAGGGGATAAGTAAAAGGGAAGGGTCAGGTGTGGTGGCTCATGCTTGTAATCCCAGAAATTTGGGAGGCTGAGGCAGGAAGATTGCTTGCACCCAGGATTTGGAGATCATCCTGGGCAATGTAGTGAGATTCTTCTCTATAAAAGGGGAAAAGAAAGGGGAAGGACACAGAGCAAAGCACGGGTGTCTCAGACCAGAATTGCCTCACATGCTCCCCACAAAAACGGAATACCTCACTGCTCCCGGTCGCAGCTGGGTCACTCCTGTATGCAGGATCACGGCACGCCCAACACACTCTGCTTGAATCACCAGCTCAATGCCACTGTGTCCTTCAGGGCTCTGCTCAGGGCCAGGGTGGAGCTGTGTGTGACGTGGAAACATTTCATTTTGTTCACGTGAAAAGTCATCCTTTACCATTTCCGTTCTTTTCGCACACTGTGTACGCTTTCCTTTATAAGTTGATTTATTCTTAGGAATCAGTTTTCTCTTAGTGTGTTTGCAATACTGAAAGTTATTTTTAGACATAAGGATTAGCTGACTTTCAAGTTTCTTTTATAACCTTGACAAACGGTTCTTCATTTTCATCGACTGTTTTTTAAAGATAGTATTAAAAGAGACTGAGATTTTAGTACCGAAATCTCAAAACTGCTGCATATTGCCTACTATATTTTTAAAAATTCTAAAACCTCAATAAATTTCAATACTTTCTCCTTGTTTATGAGATCACCCATTCTACTCCAGTGTGAAACGGTACCCTAAGTTGTTAATTTAATAAGATTTTATTTTCTTCCTCCTGAAGTTGTCGCTACCCCTTAAATCCCCCAACTTCACAATCGACACACACACACACACACACACACACACCCCAGAGATTCTTTGTTATTGCACTTACATTGCCTTTTTTAAATCATCAGATTTTTAACCCTCCCTGTCTATGGCCTAAGCTAGTCGCTAGTGAGGCTTGTTCAAGGAGAAGTCATGCTTTCTTACCCATTACAATCAATAAAATGAAGTTTATTTTGCGTATGCTATAAAATCTGCATGAAGACAGAAGGAACCCCCAGTTTGGGGTGTTTGTGTGGAGCCCAGGAACAGAGGCAGCCTGCATTCCATCATGCATAGAAGGAGAAATGGCATTTATGAGCCCACTCGCTTGAAGCTTGAGTAGGCAGATTCATGAAATTCGCTGAGATTTGGATTAAATTTAAACCATTCTATATAGCTCTACTTTTGATTAAGGCTGTGTGTGCAGTGAAAACCTCCCATTTGAATAGAACTTGGGTTTTCAAGAACTTTGAATGTGTGCTCATCTAATTTGAGCTCTGAGTTTGATCTCGAAATGTACAGTGGGTCAATTTGCATTCAGTATTAAAGGGGGCACAAAGGAGAGAGCACTGCCTCCTAGAGAATTCTAGCTTTGGATCTAAGTGCATTAATTTTGGGATCAACATAGAGGTGACTCACTCCAATTGCACTTATTAAATTATGAGACTTAAAGTCCTTAAATAGAAGACTCCAGCAAGACAATTGAAATCAGCAAAGGAGGAGAAAAAGGTTTTCATGTGTACTCACCCACACAGTCATCCCTAAAAAAGAAAAGCTTATCCGAATAGCCTCGCAAGGCCCCAGAAATGAATATTTCTGCTTTTCTTAGTAGTAGTCATGGACTCATTTTGTCATAGTGCGTTTTTTACAAAAGCTATTTTTGATCTGACTCTGCCAACCTAGTCCTTTTCCTTTATGTAATATTCTACCTGTCTGTCTGTGCCTGTTTCTCTTTTTTCTGATCATCAGCAGATGTGGCCTGAACATCCAGTCTTGAAGCTTATTTTAATATCTTTAAAAAAAAGAACCTCATCTTCCTTTTCAGGAGCTACAGGATAAGTGAAGTTTCACCATCCATGGTGTCTGAGTGCTGGTTCTCTCACTATGAAACCCCTTTGTGGATACCAGCCCTGCTCCCACGTGTGCCCAGTCAGCAGGTGGAAGCCCTGCTCCTATTTTCAATCAGTTGGGATGGCAAAGGTCCTATATCTTCTGTAAAACTCCATGGTGTACTTGGGAGAAAACGAATGAGAGAATAGAGACAATTAATGTCTTTATTAAAGATAACGTCTTCATTCCAAATATAAACGTATTGAATACTTGATGAATATTAAATATTTGATGAAAATATGATATCTCAGAAAAAGGAACTGGTTCCAGATAATTACATGGCTGATGAAGGCAGACAGAAATTTTTCCATCAAAAGTTGGCAAAATATAGCAGTTTATGTTCATTTTATGTAATGATATTTTCACTTACCATGTAAGAAGATTCCAAGTCCCTGGGCCATCACCAGGGGACCCCACAGTACATCATGTCCATCTCTTTCTCAATTTCCATGCATGAGACCTCATGTCTCATTGGCCCTCTCTCCTTGCTCCAGGTGAGAAGACAGTAAATGCCTGCGTGTAGCTGGAGATCCTGGTGAGTCCAAACAAATGCAAACATTTGGAGAAACAGAGATACCAAACTCAACACAGACAGAAGCCCTGGAGGTGCAATCCAAGTGAAATAACTGTGTCATCAACAGACAATTATTTTTTTAAAATGTTCAGAAACAATTATAAAGCTCTATAATTGTAAATTGGGAAGTGCAGGATAACAAAGTAGTCCTTATAATTATTTATTGTTATTAGAAAATTGTCAAGATTATTATCCTGCACCCAATACACGATGCTAAATATTTCTTGTCATCTACAAAAACAAAAGAAAATACATTCACAATTCACTGGCACTCCTGCCATTTCATGGGTAAGATTTGTGGCAAGTCTTAAGGAGGTTTTACTAGAACCCACCGTGTAAGCAATGAAGTCACTTAAGAATAATTTCTGGTAACACCTGAGGTGTTTATGCTCACACGGATCCACTCACCTGGAGAATGGCTGAGTCAGAACTCTCAGCTCTTGACTCTAGCATTCCAGTGGACAGTTTTCATATGGATGTAAGCACATGGGCCCTCAAACCCTGTTGCAGGAATCCCATGTCTAACAAGATGACTCACCTTCAAATCCGCTGTAAGTTAGCTGGAAATTCAGAATGCAGTCCAACAGAAAATGGTGTTCAATGCCTATGTCAGTCTATGACATTCTGTAGAATGTACATTGTAATTGAACAATGTAAATTACTTGCAACATCTACTAAATGGAAGAACAATTCATGAATTAAAAGTATTTGTAAAAAACAGAACTACAATGGATATTGCACTGGACTAAGGTAGCCATCCACGACTCAGCTTCCAGGCCCAGCTCTTCCACCAGTTATGTGAATTTGCCTATTACATAAACTTGCCTCCTGTGTGAGTCCATTCATGCTACTGTAACCCAAGGCCACAAACTGGGGAACTTACAGAGAAAAGGTATTTACTTTCTTACGTTTCTAGAGGTTGGGAAGTCCCAGATCAAGGCATTAGCATGTTGGGTGTCTGGTGAAGACCCGTTTCACACAGGCAGTGTAGTCTTGGGGTCCTCACCCAGCAAGAGAGTGGAAGAGAATGGACACTACCTCAAGCTGCTGTGTAGGGACCCTCATCTCATCCACGGAGAGTTTTGTGCTCATGACTTAATCCCCTCTTAAGGGACCCACCTCTTAATGCTATCACGTTGGCCTTTAACTTTCAACCTATGGATTTTGGGGAATGCATTGTGACCATTACACCCACACATCACTTTCTCCATTTGAAAGTTAAGAGCATTGTATTAAAAAGTTTCTAGCAGTCTATTTAAGACCTTTCTTTTCCAATAACTCACCCACTTCCAAACGTTAACATTTGGCATGTGATGTGAACATTTTAGTTTGTTGCACTGCATTTACCTGAGTTTCTGGTCTTTGCACAAAAAGAACCCCTCCATTTGTACAACAATATTCGCAATCAGAAGAAGACATTAGTTGTCTTTATTCTCTCATTCATTTTCTCCCAAGTGCATGGTGGAGTTTAGTAGAAAGCATAGGACCTTGGCTGTTCCAACTGATTGAATACAGGAGCAGAATGATCACCTGTCTTCTAGTAAGCCAGACATAAAAAAGGTATCCAAAAATTTAAAACTATGCCACCTGTCTCACTCACTATTTCCTGTATTGTTTTGGAAAATATAGATATCTATTTGGAAAATATCTGTTTTCTTTGAAATGTTATATATGTTAACATGTCATGGATTCATATTCAAAAGATCACATACGTAGCTAGCATTTTTCTCAATTTTAGTTTCTAATATGATAAGTATTGATGGATTAAATGCACATAAACAAAAGCTCTTTGAGGTTCTTCAATAATTTTTGAGAACATGAAGGAGGCACTGAGATAAAAAATCAGTGAGAACCATCAGGTCAGCAAATGTGTATCATTTTTTTATTAACCTAACTCAAACAACAAATTCTATGAAGCAAATCAAATGAAATAAGCAATAGGTTTATTGTTATTGTTATTATTATTATTTTATGATTATTTTTAGAGTCAGGGTCTTTCTGTATCACCCAGGCTGAAATGCAGTGGTATGATTGTAGCTCACTGCAGCCTCAACTTCCCCCCTCCTCAGTCTTCTGAGTAGCTTGAACTACAAGTACTCGTCACCACACCTGACTAATTTTTCAAGTATTTTTTTCAGTGACAGTGTCTCACCATGTTGCTCAGGCTGGTGTTGAACTCCTGGGCTTCCACCTCAGCCTCCCAAAGCCCTGGGACAGCAGGTGTGAGTTGTAGTCCCATATTGGCACCCAGCCAGCGTGTCCTACATCATTGATGAATAATCCTTATCCCCCCACTCTCCTTCTCCTTCTCTTCTGTTCTTCTTCTTGCCTTTCCTCCCCATGCCTTTCTCCCCTAGCCCATGGCTGGCATCATCCCTCAGTTTTCTGGTGGGTAAGCAGAAGCTCACCCTATCTTCTCCTGTGCCTTCAGCCTTACCTCAGTCTCCTGAATCCCAAGCCCTCAGAGGCAGCCCCGTTGCCCTTGTGCCACTCCTGGTCCTAAGAGTGACTTGCACTGGGGGTGCTGCACCCATTGCCTGGGCTTGAGGATCTCTAATAAGGCTCTTGTCTCTTAACAAACTTCCTGTAGGGTCTGTGCATGTCACACATTAAAGATGGCTCCCCACATGGTTCTGGGCAGTGTGGTGCTGGTGGGGGAATTCTCAGTAGCCCCAGGAAGAGGACATGGCTGCAACCTGATGCTGCCCTGGCTTGTTGGAGAGGCCCAGGTGAGTCTGCAATGCAACCTGCACAGTGAAGACAGGAGTGAAAAGCTCATGCGCTGTCTGATACACACAGGACAGACTCCTGGCAGCAGTGGGTTCCCACTGAGCCCTGAAAGAAAGAATGGGCACTGTTAGGGAAACCCTTGTAGAAAAAATGGGCATAATATTCCATGAAGTCTACAGAAAATGGATTAAAAAATATGTGATGATCAAGGCCTTGGTCTGAGGTCAGCTCCGCCTTCCCCACTTCCCCTCAGCCAGGGACCCCGCTCTGCTCCGGGGGTGTTGGGCAGATGCAGCGTATCCTCTCTTTTCCTTTTCTCATTTCCATGGCCCCGGTCCCTCCCTCTCTTCCTCTGTCCCTTCCTGCCCCCATCTTCTCTATTCGTTTTGCTCTCTGCCTCTTTTTCACCCTACTTTCTTCCTTTCCTTCCTTTCTTTTCTCCACTTCCATGGCTTTATACTCAAGCCTCCATGGTGGTGAAGAACATAAAGATGCCGTATAAATTGTGGGAGCCCAGAGGTTCTCGTAATTTGGGGTCTGAGGACACTTTTATACTCTTAAAAGCAGCTATGCAAATTAGGACTGAGATTTATTGGCCTTCCACAGAGGGGACATCCAGAACCAGTGACAGGCACAGCTGGAGCTCAGGCCGCCTCCAGACTCAGACCCTTGTTCTCTCTGGGTCTCTGCTCCTCTCTCTCTTTCAGCCCCTCCCTCTTGCCTTCCTCAGGCCCTAGGGCCCCTCCTGTCCTTGTCATTTTTGCTTCTGTTGTTTGCTCTTTCCTGAGGACTGCTGCCCTGTTCACGGTTCCTGTGTCCTCTGCTCTGTGGCTTCTACTTAGCTTTAGTTTGCTCCACTTTGACTCATCTGCAGGGAGCTTACAGCTGAATTCCTGGGGATGCAGGAAACCTGAAATTCTAATTTCATGATTGATCCTGCCTCCTGTCTTTACCCCTCGATGAAACTGCTGTCATCAGTGGACCAGTGACTGCTGTGTCCCTGCAGGGTAATGAGGATGTGCTTGTACCTGGGCTCAAGACCAGCTAAGGGCTCACTCGGGATTCAGGTGCATGGCCACCCAAGCATCCCTTTCTTATGTGCAAAGCCCAGGCTGGGCCGTATGGCTCGGTGGGGGCCTCGGCTGCCTCCTGACTCTGCCACCTTCCCCAGCCTTTGCTGCCCTCTGGATCCAGTCCCAGGTGGCCCTGCCTGAACTCCTGATGGGCCTTCCCTGCAGGACTCCTGGTGCCTGGGGTGTACGTTTTCCTCCTGCTCAGAGAGAGGAGGCGTGATTGGGTTCCGAAATCTACCATGGTAAGTCCTTCTCCTTCCCTGGGATGGGAAGCGGACTTGCAACCACACAGCAAGGCCTGGGATTTGTGATGCAGAAATGGGTCGTTTCCTCTCCATGGGGAAGGAAGCATGGGAGGCAGATGCTCAGGTTCCACCTCAGCTTACGTTGCCAGCCTCCAGCCTGCCTGCCCTTCCACCAGGCTCTCTCCTGGCTTGCACCAGGCTTCCCCTCTTCTCTAGGCCTTCACGGGCCTTCTCTCAGCTACTCCTCAGGTCTCCCTGCCAACCCCAGTCATTCTAGAGCACGTCAACCCCCAGGAAGCCTCTGCTACCTCAGATCATGGGGCCCAGGCAAGGCCCTCCCTCCCCAAATCCAACCTTCATCCTTGGGATTCAGCCTGGTTGTCTTTCCCTCCACTCCTGACACTCACCCCTGACACTCACATCTGGGCCAATTCCTCTGTCCAGCGCTGAACCCCCCATTCAGAGGGGACTCTACGCCCAAAACCACAATGTATGCTTGCTTGTTCCCCTCTGCCTGCCTTCTCTCCAGAGGTTTAGGCTCTGGGCAGGAGAAAGTATGAGGTCTTGTTTGTCACTCAATAACCTTGGGTGATCATCAGGACTGGATAATATGGTTTGGTTGTGTCCCCATCCAAATCTCATCTTGGGTTGTGTCCCCACCCAAATCTCATCATAATTCCTGTGTGTCATGGGAGGGACCCAGCAGAAGGTAATTGAATCATGGGAGTGGGTCTTTCTCATGATAGTGAACAAGTCTCACAAAATCTGATGGTTTTATAAGGGGGAGTTCCCCTGCAAATGCTCTCTCCTGCCTGCTGCCATGTAAGACATGAATTTGCTCCTCATTTGCCCTCAGCTATGATTGTGAGCCCTCCCCAGCCAGGTGGAGCTGTGAGTCAAACCTCTTTCCTTTATAAAGTATCCACTCTCAGGTATGTTGTTATTAGCAGTGTGAGAACAGACTAATACACTGAGAATCTCCATCAAGCTGCCATCGTCTTACTTGCTGTCTCTCACCTGCTTGGGCCCTACCTGTTATACTGTGCAGAAGCCATGCAGCCAATTGCTTGCCTGGACACCCTCTCACAATAAGTATGGCTCCCTCAGACCCTATGACCTCTAGGCATGACACGGAGGGACAGCGAATGAGAGAGGACAGTTGTGGGGTCATGGGGATGAGGTGGGAAATGAAGAGGGCCTCCCAGGGGTTCTTACGGTGGATGGACCACCTCCGTAGAGACATTGGGTCAGGAATCCTAGGGTTTAAAGGAGTGAGGTGCTGGCAGCAAGGGAGGAAATGGTAGAAAGAGAAAGGAATTGGATCAAGAAATGCTCAGAGAAGAGGAGCAAGGAAGAGCGTCGGAGGTCTGAGTGCTCCTGCAGAGAACTGCTCTGATTTGGAACTGGACCTGGGTATGGACCTGGCCCATTGCGGCCAGGCGTCTTGTGGCTGCAGCCCTGAAGATGCAGGAGATAATACAGAGATTGGCAACCGTATTACTCTGTGGGTGTGAGCCAGGAGCCCCTGGGATTGGAATCTGGCTGTGTGCACTCCCTTGGCTCCCCACACACAGCGTGCACCCGAGGTTCTCTTACCATAACGGTGGGTCTTGCACTCACAGAGCTGATATGCTGATGAGCCCCAGGAGGGCCCCAGGCACGGGACAGCCAGTGGGGCGGCATGGGGCCCACGTCTCAGGAGAAACAGACGCCATCCTCTAGCCCCTTTGACAATGGAGTGAAGTTTACCAGTGGTGATGCAGGGCCTCTTCCTGAAGGCTGTGTGTGTCCCAGAGCAAGTGAGCTAGTGCAGATCAGTATAAGTGCACGTGCATGCGAGAGTATGTGTGTGTCAGAGTGTGAGTGTGCACACGCGTGTGTGCTTGTGTGTGGATTTGAACGTGTGAGTGTGTGCATAAATGTGTGGCTATGGGTGTGGACATGAGTGTGTGTTTGTGATTGGATAAGTGTGGGTGAGCAAGTGTGGATGTCCTGGTCACCTCAGCAGAGAGCCCCTTGCTCTCCTCCACAGCCCTCCCTTTCCCATCCTTGGAGGAGAATGAGTTCAGTAGGTTTCTGTAATTATATACTGTGAATATTCCTCATTAAGCTTTGAAAACTGCTTGCCAAATTCAGGATATTTTATCTAAAATTGCTTTCCTTCAGGGCCCAGTTCCTCTCTGCACATTTAATTTAAACTAACAATAAAATGCCCCTATAATGAATATGTGCTGTTGGGAAGGGGGGATGAATATAAAGCTGCGGCCACTTAGTCTTGTCGTGGGTGGGGCACAGATGCTCTGTGCTTCGGCGGTCAGAGAGCCGGGGGGAACAGCAGGCAGCCTGGCAAGCCCACATGGGGTAGACCCTTTCCCCCCAGGAGGCCTCTCTGTGGTGTTGGTGACCTCGGGTACCTAGGGGGCTTAGGAGCTTTCACCCGGGGTGGGGCCGTGGCTGTGCACATCTGCATTCCTATGCCCCACCCCTACAGTAGCGGTGGGTGAAGTAAATGGACGCCTTGTTCCTAGTATACTTCATTTGGGTCAGAATGTATCTTCAAAATGTTGACCCATCAGAATGCGAAACCACACCCCTCGAAATCTTTGTGGAAAAGCATGTGTAGCCTGGAAGCTGATGTTGTGTTTGGGAGAGCCTAGGGTTTGCTAAACATCTGGTGGGAGCAATTTCATACCCAAATCTTAACATCTGTTGCTCAGGCGTGAACCTAGAGAGGCTGGAAATATAATAAGATTTATGGTTCTGTTTTAAGTAGATTAATTTTGTAATATTTGCTTTTCACCCCCTGCATTTAATATTCAGATTTAGACATGGGAATTGCCTTATAAAATAACTCACGCTACTCAGTCTCATGCATCCTGCTGCCGGGCCTGGCCCCCTTGATTCTCTCTGTTCTTCGGTGTCCCCTGTGGCTTGGTGGACCCGTCACCCTCCCACTTGCATGGGCTGACCGGTCAGGCTTAAGCTTACAGCTCATCCTCCTTCTTTGCCACCAGGTCTGCAATCTCGGCGAGGACCTGTGCAATCTCGGTGAGGACCTGTGCAATCTCCGTGAGGACCTGTGCAATCTCGGCGAGGGCCTGTGCAATCTCAGCGAGGGCCTGTGCAATCTCGGTGAGGACCTGTGCAATCTCGGTGAGGACCTGTGCAATCTCGGCGAGGGCCTGTGCAATCTCGGTGAGGACCTGTGCAATCTCGGTGAGGGCCTGTGCAATCTCGGCGAGGGCCTGTGCAATCTCGGTGAGGGCCTGTGCAATCTCGGCGAGGGCCTGTGCAATCTCCGTGAGGGCCTGTGCAATCTCGGCGAGGGCCTGTGCAATCTCGGTGAGGGCCTGTGCAATCTCAGCGAGGGCCTGTGCAATCTCGGTGAGGGCCTGTGCAATCTCGGCGAGGACCTGTGCAATCTCCGTGAGGACCTGTGCAATCTCGGTGAGGACCACTTCAGAGGACAAGTATCTGTCACAGAGGAGTGTTAATTTGAGGTTTCCACTAAAATACCTTTAAAGTATAGGTAGCTGGAGTTATCTATAGGTTTTTTGTGTTTTTTTTTTTTTTTTTTATTTTGAGATGGAGTCTCGCTCTGTCGCCCAGGCTGGAGTGCAGTTACCGGATCTGCTCACTGCTCACTGCAAGCTCCGCCTCCCGGGTTCACGCCATTCTCCTGCCTCAGCCTCCCGAGTAGCTGGCACTACAGACGCCCGCCACCTCGCCCGGCTAGTTTTCTGTATTTTTAGTAGAGACGGGGTTTCACCGGGTTAGCTAGGATGGTCTCGATCTCCTGATCTCGTGATCCGCCCGTCTCGGCTTCCCAAAGTGCTGGGATTACAGGCTTGAGCCACCGCGCCCGGCCAAAGGTAAAATCACTCACATTGTGCGTGAGTTTGCTAGGACTGCCGTAACAAAGTACCACAATCTGGGGGGCTTAAACCACAGACATGTCTTGTCTCCCAGTCCTGGAGGCTGGAGCCCTGACACGGAGGTGTCAGAGGAGTGGCTTCTCCTGCGGCCTCACACCCTGTCTTCTAGATGTCACCTTCCCCTCATTCCTTTACATACTTTTCCCTCCGCAGCTGTCTGGGTCTTCATTCCCCCTTCTAATTAGGACCCCAGTTATATCGGATTAGGGTCCATCCAGATGACCTCATTTTAATTTAATTATGTCTTGAAAGACCCTATCCCCAAACATAGTCACACTTTGAGGTACCTGGGTTTGGGACTTCTACATAGTAATGGTGGGGACATGATTCAGCCCATAACACCCTCCTGCAAGAGTAAACACGAAGGTTCTGACCACGAAGAGGAACCACTGAATGATGTTTCTGAATAATCCCAATGCAGGCAGCAACTGATTTCTATTAAAAATTAATTGGAGAGCATAGAGGAATGAAATTACACTGTCATGTCAACTTGATGTTCCCTTAGACTAGCACAATTAAACAGATTCAACAGATTTAATAACAGATTTAATAACACATTTAATAGTGCTACTCTAAGGATCATCACCAAATCCTACAAAGAAAGGTGTTGGTCATTTTTGCATCTTGCATCCAATATCAGAGGGAGACATCAGTGGTAACCATATTATTAATATAGATTATCAATTAGTAACAAAATTCTGAAATTACTTCCAGTGTTTCAGTTGTCAGCTTAGTAATATTTTTGCTGGAGCCTGGATCAAAATAAATATTGCAAGGTAAGGAACTCATAAAATCCAAGAACTCTATAGGTATTAACTTCATATTTTGCTTTTTCTAAGATTATTGTTAAAGTATCCTCTGAGCTAAGGAGCCAACGTGTTCCTGATGACTTGCATTCCTTCCCGTGGCATCCGTGCTGTGGCTCACAGGGTGGACCGTGGCTCACAGGGTGGACAGTGGCTCACAGGGTGGACTGTGGCTCACAGGGTGGACCGTGGCTCACAGGGTGGACAGCAGACAGGCCTTTCTTTACTAAAATGACCACTTCACCCTTAGATAATTAGGCATCTCATTTCAGGGCTCTGAAAACGAAACGTGGCTCTGCCCTTCCTCAGTCTCTACAGAGGGGAGACCAGAGCAAAGAGAAATTTCCATCCATAAAAAGATGGCTGGTCACATTGAAATGTGAGACTTTGGATGTTCCTGGTTTCTTGGTCAAGATCCAGGACACATATGATACTGCACAATTAAGACCCAGTAGTTTCATGATAAAATAAAAGGGTTTGTCTTTGCGGGGCCAGGGGTATGTTGAGAGCTGCGGAAAGCATCCAGCCTGCCCAGCCGGGGCGGAGTCGTGTTCATTCCCTCAAAACCCAGGGAAGAATAAGCCGGACTCCACATGCATTTTTCATAATTGTTCCCGTGTGACAAGCACAAGTAACATACATATTCCAATGTGAATGCGTTTGGCCTGGGTCCTCTTTTATTTGTTTGACCCGGGAATGAAAGGCTGTTTCTCCTGGGACTGGAACAGCCCCTTGCCTTAGGCGAGGTGGGCTCGGGAGACAGTGAGGGGGTTCACAGGGCCGCAGAATGCAAGGCCTTCTGCTCCCCCCAACACACAGGCGATACCTGCAGTTTATGGGTGAAACTGTGGAGCTGGACGTAGTCAGGGCCTAAGGCGCACAACCCATGGCCGCACTGACGATTGTCTCCTGTCTTTTTGTAATTCACAAGCTCTGGGTGGGGGTCAGTGATCACCTCCCACCTCATTCTTATTTCTGCCTTCACTGCCTGTTCTAAATGTGTATAAATGGATTCTGTATTTTTTTTTTTTTCAAAAAGGCTGTTGTACAGATAAAAGGCAGCGAAGAAGAAAACAATTTAAAACACCCCTGTCGTGGTTAGGGGTATTTACAGCTGCAGAGAAGGCTGCTTCCTGTCACCGCCTGAATGTATAAACTTAACTTGATCACCTTCTGAAGAATTTATGAATCATGCTTAATAATCAGCTGTAGGCACTTCTGAGGGTAGAATCACATTTTGAAGCTACAAAGGTCCCCTAAATAGCTCCTGGGAAATGACCCTGCATCCCATTAAGTATAAAAATTCACTACCGAGCACTTGATGTCAGAGGTAAACCACTTCAGTCTCAACTCACTTCAAAACGTCAAGGAGCCCCTCCACTCCAACACTTGATTAATCTGGAAGAACCCGACCAGACAGCTCCATCTCAGGAAAAGAAAAAAAAAGAATGTGTGTGTGTGCTTTTTTTTCTGGAAGAAACTTTTTCTTTGCATTTAAAAACACAAAAACCCTTTCTCTTTTTTCCACTCTTTTCCTCGTGTTCATTATTTTCTGTCGTTAAAACGGCTTTTATCTGGCTTTTATCTTTTCCATATGCCCATGGCCAACACTGCCTCCTCCTCCCACAGTACAAATCTGCCCAGGTGCAGGCTTTATCTGACTGGTGCTGGCTTCCCATTTTCCTATTTAAATGGATGATGTGAAATGAAAGTCAAATGTGAAGGTCAGGAAGATGGTTTTTTTGGTGCATGGTGCATCGTGATCTAAGACACAAACAGAACTCACCTAATAGAAGAGAGTCATAGAGGGTTCCTGGGCAAAGAAAGAAGAGGCATCCAAAACAGAATACAAATAAAGCTGCACCTGTTGTCAATATTTACAACATATGTCTGCAGGAATTTGGATTCCTGATCTGATTTGTTTTTGATTATTATAAATAGTCATACATAATTATTATATGTATTATATATTATGCATAATGTACTGACAATACAATGAATAATGTATGCCTATTATTTATTTATTTATTTATTTATTTTTGAAAGGGAGTCTCGCTCTGTCACCCAGGCTGGAGTGCAGTGGTGCGATCTCGGCTCACACTACAAGCTCCGCCTCCCGGGTTCACTCCATTCTCCTGTCTCAGCCTCCCGAGTAGCTGGGACCACAGGCACCCACCAACACGCCTGGCTAATTTTTTTGTATTTTTAGTAGAGACAGGGTTTCACCGTGTTAGCCAGGATGGTCTCGATCTCCTGACCTCCTGATTCGCCCACCTCGGCCTCCCAGAGTGCTGGGATTACAGACATGAGCCACTGCACCAGGATGCCTTATATTTATTACAATAAGGAAAGGATAATAATCCTTCAAGTGTTCGTGTTTTAAATTAAACTCGGTCTCCTAGATTTGACAAAAAAGGCATCTCATTTGGAAAGTGTTAAAGAATCTCTGTAAATCCCATAATTATTACAACCACTGTATAGCATGCTATTTCCACAATAAGCAGATCAGTTCCTGATTATGTATTAGGTCATTCTAGGAATTATATTGTTCAAAGTTCTCTAGGCATGCAGGTGAAATGAAAATGTGGCAAATGCCAGAAACAGCATTTTTGATTCAATTATGTGGTTTATGTCATATTTAATATAGTAATTTATTTCAGAATTCGTGAGTGATAGCTATGTCTTTGACCCCGAGGTTAAATCTGCCAGTTCAAGTGAAGTTCTGAGCCTTTGTCCTACATTGTCATGTGTTGCTGCCCTCAGGGGGCAGGTGGAGAAAGTTCCGGAAGGTTCTTGGGCAGCTTCTCACACCTGCAGAGCTCCAGTCAGCCCATGTAGAGTGACGCCGCCTCGAAGCATGAGCCTCAGGAACACGGTGCAGACAGCAGGTTTCCACCACTGCACCAGCAAGACAGCAAGTCCCCAGCTGCTCCTTGGGGCCAGAGCTTGGCCCTTGTTTTACATCCCCAGGACAAAACCCCACTTGGTGGGAATGCACTGTGTTGTCAGGGACTCAAGGGCCCATCTCTAGGTGTGGGAGAGATTTTGCACTGTGTACTGCACAAGGGAAGCTGGTTCAAGTCTGCCAGCCAAGGGCTTCTTGCAGTGAGTAGTTCGCAGCTCAAAGTGTTCTGGAGTTAGCCCTGTCCTGGGTTTGCTGGCAGGGACCCGTAGGTGGAAAATTAAGGCTGACACACAGGTTAGCAGCCAGAAAATGCAGAATCCATCTGGGGGCCCAGGGCCAGCTGCTAGAAGTTGTTGATCTTGGATGTGAACCCTGAGGTGGGGCTCCAGAGGCAAGCATCCATGTGTTGCTAGAACATGAGTTCCCTGGTCTTCCTCAGACCCGCTGCCTGTAGTCCTCCATGAAGCCAGGAGGAGGGAAGGCCTCACTCTGCTCATTCTACTGCCTGCAGAGCCAGCCCCCCACTCTGTCCCGGTGAGCAGCTAAGGGGGCTGCCCAAATTGTGCATGACTGAAATGAGGCCACCCACCTGACCACTGGGTACTGGGGACTTTGCAGGCTGGAGGTGGCCCAACACTAGGCCATGGTGTCTCTCGAGCTCCAGCCACTCTGGTCTCTGGGATCTGTTGTTTTGCATCCTTCTCTCTTTGCACCCATGCTGGGGTTACAGGTATTAAAAAACTGTGTTCTATTAGTCCGCAGTGAGTCAAGCACAAAGATGAAAATGGCTTTTTACGAATCCACCTGTTTGATTGGATACATGCTGCTGAGATGTGAAGGATGTGGGACTTTCTACGTAGTGACTATGAAATTGTATTAACATGAAAGGACAGAAATCAGGTTTGAGTGTGATTTATGTAGCAGCAGCTGTAGTACTCTTTTCTTTGGAGTTTAAATAGGTTATAAAAACGTGATAGGGCACTGAGGTTACCCGTGAGTCATTTTCTGGCTTATTAGCAGCAACACAATTAATAGAGACAGAGGACTTTCCCTTGACAAGGGGCTTTTCTGCCCCAGTGAGCATTTAAAAGGCACAATTCTGGCTTTGTAAAATACCAAGTTCCACGCAGGGAGGCAGGATGCTGTCCCTGTCCCTGCACTAAAGGGAACCAAAATGTCACCTTCATCATGAAACAAATAACCCATCCTTCTCTCATTAAGATAAATCCCCAGTGTGGTTGAATTGTAAGGTAGGCTGGAGGGCAAGAAATATGGTCGTGCTTTTTCGCCATCATGATGAGGACCCCTCTCTTCTGCCGTGGTACTGACAATCCTACTGGAACCTCAAGGCCTTTCAGCAGCTCCAACAGCCCAGCCACCTCCACCGCTGAAGGCTCTATGCTTTGGATTGCAGCTGCAAGCTTCCTACTGCTCCCCTCGGAGAGAAGCACGTAGCACCATCCCAGCCTGAGAGGCTCTAAGATCCTGAATGTTCACCAGAAAATGGCTAGAACATAGAGGACCACAGAGCTCAGGCACACGCCCTCTGCCACCATCTGCCGGGAGCCAAAGCACAGCCCCTGTAGCAGCTGGCCCAGAATAGTCAGAACTTAATCAGTGACGACCAGCATCCCTCATGTTACCCCCACTTTCAACTCAGGACTAGCCTGAGGAAACCAAATTTGCTCCCCTAACCAATCTCATAGGATACCTGACTTCAAGTGGGCCTCCCCCAGCTTCCCCAGGCCAATAGCCTCCATCAGGGCCCACCTGAGGCTTCCCTTGCCATCATGAAGCTTCCCCACTCCATATGAGTCTCTGCCAAAATGCGAGTGATGGTGGCTGACTCCCCTGTCCTGGCAAGCTCTGAGTAAATCACTCCATTCTTTCCCATGTGGGCTGCCACTGGGCAGTCATTCAGCAGTGCACCGTAAGCACTGACTGGCTGCTCAGTGCTGCTGTAGGCGCTGGTGCCAAATGTAGCATCGCTGAGTCTCAACTGATCTTTTACCCACTGCTCTTACACTTCCAGGGCAAATTATAGAGAGGCAGCGTCCACTCTGGGGCTGGAATGCTCAGACTCATGAGCGCTGGTCCATAGTGTAGATGATAAGCATGCCTAGTCTAAGCCAATGACCACCACGAGAACTAAGTGCCACCTGGAAAATGAATCATCCCACCTCCATCCTACGTTGGACAGTGCCAGCCCATGCTGTTCCATTTTCAGGGTCCTCATGACTTGGACTGGAAGAGGTACAATCTCCTGCTTTTGTAGTGGTGCAGAAAGAAGTCTTTGCCCTCTTCCTTCCAGAAGACGGCTGTCGTGCCCTGGAAGGCCAGTAGCCAGTAGCCCTGCGGGAGCCTCAGAGGCTCAGTTCCCCATGCCCTTCAGGTCCTGGGGTTCAGGGCAGGCTACAACCCTCCACTGTCAAGGCCTACACGACTCCAGGATGTTCACCCCCCACCCCTGAGGACATGGCCCTAGAATCTACTAGGATCTCCATGCCCTATGACCTTGCTAGATTGGAAATAAGTCTGTATTCCTCTGACAGTAAGGCCTGAGACCATGTTACTATTTTACAGTTGCATTGTGTTGTTGACTCACATTATTTGAGGCTAACTAAAATCAGGAGTTGTTTTTCTCATGAGGTTCAAGTTCCCAATCTTCGACCTGTGAAGCTCAGTGGGGGGCTTCCTGTTTCCTAACAACTGCCTGCTGTTGTGTGTTGAAGTCACCTCTCTACTTCCACCTGTGAAGCCGCCCCTGGGAGGAGGGGGAATGAAAGCAAGTCAGTGCCCCTAAAGGACAATGCCTGCAGAATGGTGTGTGGGGTCCTGGGTGCCACACAGCTATGCCAAACTTGAGGGCATGAACTGTGGACACTCTTTAGAAGAGAGACTTGTGTTTGGATATTTAATGTAAAGAACTCATTAAGTCAATGTTAATATACAGTGTCTTAGAGAAAATAAAAATCATACAATGGATTATGTAAAATAGTAGAACTGGGCGATGACCTCACTACTTGAGTGGTTATGATTTTTGTGATGATGCTGCATTGAATGAATTTTGGACCAACAGGTCATGAATTAATTATGTAATGAGAGCTAGTTCCCTCATTATACCCTGTTCATACCCCAGAACTGTAGGTATCATTGGTAAAATAATATTCAGCTATTGGAAAAATATTCATGACTTTTGAGTAAAAGTAAAATCGGAAGGAAATGTTGTCTTAGTCATCTTGGGCTACCATAACAGAATATCATAGACTGGAGCTTAAATAACAGAAAGGTATTTTCTGACAGGGGTGGGAACTGGAAGTCTGCAAACGGGGGTGCTAGCATGGATGGGCTCTGATGAGCTCTCTATTCCTGGTTTGTAGACCATCACCTCCACACTGTGTCCTCACTTGGTGGAGAGAGAGAGAGAGAGAGACCTCTGGGTTTTTTTTTTTTCTTACAAGGGCACTAATCCTCTCATGAGGGTCCCACTGTCATGACCTCATGTGACCCTGATAATCTCCCAAAGTTCCCAACTCCAAATACTATCCCACTGGGGATTAGAGCTTCAACATACAAACTCAAGAGAAACCTAACAATTCCATCCAGAGCCAATGTACACCACAAAAATGCCCTCGAGTAAAGAAGACCATGGGAAGGAGAGGGCTTTTTCCTAAGGATATGCAAATTGACAGAGCTGGCCACGGTGGTGAGAGAAGTCATCCCAGCCACGCCTTGGGGGCTCATGCTCTGCAGTCAGGGTTTGGTTTCTTCCCCAAGCCATGCTTCCTTACTGACATTTCATGCTATATTAATAATTGAAGTTGCACCAGTGTCCACAATTTAATTGATTAAAGTACTCCAAAACACATATGCTGTCTCCTGTGTGTCAAAAGCTTGACAGGGCACTGAGATGCAGGGATGAGTCATGGCAGAAGCTAGGCTAGCTTCCATGGAGCCCAAGCCCACCTGAACTAGGCCACAGCAAGAGCAGGAAGGGTTTTCTACCAGAAAGGGCTGAAGTCCTTGACATGGGACTTGACTTGGGTGAGGGGTCAGGACGTACCTCAGAGAACTGATCCGAAGAGACACCTGGAGGAGAATAACGCCACCTTCCAGGAGGAGCATGCGTTCATGCCCATTCTTCTGAATGCTTGCTCACATTTGGGTTAGAATTTGGACATTTATGTTGTTTTCCCATAAGGATGAAATGAGTTGGCCAATGCAGGGATTGTCTGGCCCCATTAGCAATAACAATTTCATAATAACTTAGCCACTTAGGCTTTGATATAGTTTGCGTATTTCCCCCTTCAAATTTTATGGTGAAATTTGATCTGCAATGTTGGGGATGGGGCTTAATAGGAGGTTTTTAAGTCATGGAGGTGGATCCCTTAGGAATGGCTTGGTGCTGTCCTCTGGGTAGTGAGTGGGTTCTCACTCTATGGTTCCCATGAGCACTAATTGTTCTAAAGAGCCCGGCACCTCCCTCCCTGCTCTCCTGCCTCCTCTCCTCTGCCAGAGGTGGAAGCTTCTTAAGACCTCACCAGAAGCAGATGCTGGCACCGTGCTTTCCGCAGAACTGTGTGCCAAAGAAATCTCTCTTCTTTGTAAAATACCCAGCCTCAGATACTCCATTATAGCAACACAAAATGGACTAAGATAAGCTTTATGCATTCATCTCTTGAGGTTGGTTAAAATGGATTTGTCTCAAGAACAGGACTCTGCTTTTGGGGCTGCTGACATAATCACCTTTATCGTGCCTTTTTCTCCAAAGCACTCAGTGTTGCCTTCACAGGCCCCTCAGCTGTCATTCTCATCCTTCAGCTTTCTCCTTCCGCTTTCTCCATTATACAGAAGCATTGGTCTGGATGAACAAAACAGTATTGCATAACTAGACTTGCTTTCTGTCCCTTGGCAGGTTGAGGCAGAGAACCTGTCTTCCATTCTTCTGCAACCATCTTATCTCTCAAAGATTTGCACAATTAGACCAGTTTTTTCTTTTCCTCAGACAGATGCTACTTTTTCTCCTTACCAATTCACATTAGATAAACGAACTTCCATCAGGGCTAACTTTTGCATCCACAGCCGCTCATCTGCTGTTCCTATCAAGTCAGCTGTTTTGCTTGGAGAATCACTGAGCTCTTCACTTTCTTTTTTTCATTCTTCAAAGGCACGTAGAATACTCACCTTAGTCTCTGGAATTTACTCTTTCTCTCTCCCCTGGACACAGAATTTTAAACCCTATTGAGTTGGCTGGTGAAAGTCAGGTCAAGTGAATACTTGGCAATGTTCTCGTGCTGCCTTCTAACCCTTGTGCAGAAAAAGCTGCCCCAACTCAGACAGACGTAAGTGTGGGCCCAGGTACTGACACTAGCCAGGTGTGTAAACTTGGACAAGGTACTTAACTTGTCCAGCTTTATTCTCTAAGGCTGTGACATCTGGATAATGGTGACTATATCATTGGCTCATGGCATAACAAGTAAGCAATTCTTATTCTGGATGCAATTCACCTAGTTCATGTTTGATACACGCTGGTCCTGCCCCTCATAGGACCACTGCACATCATGGGGACATTGACTAAAGGAGTAAGAAGGATACAATTTCACCTGTGGTCCATGCACCAAGCTGTGTGCCTGTAATACTGCAACTCCACCCAATCCACAGAGAGGACCCTTACAGATAGTTGCAATCTTGAATTCCTCTTAAGTTTCTGGTGTAGTTTTAAAGAAAACTATACCCAAGATCCTGCCCTAACTCACACACTGAATCTTGGACCTCTATTCCAAACTATCAGACATTCGGCCAAGCACCAAGTGGAAGACTCTTTCCAAATACTGCACATAGGAAAAATGGTAGTGTATGACACATCAGTCTAAAAATTACAACTAGTGTTATAAAACATAGCAGATGCACAATTACTCTTCGTGGTAGGGTGTAAAATGCTCACAATGTTGCTTCCTAGTATCCAATTAATGTAGTTGGTGATAAACAGTTAGTCATTTGCAGTGATGTCTTCTTTTTTTATTACAGTCAATTATACAGTAAATTGCAACCGACTCATTCTGCTCCTTATTTAACAATTGTATTACCATTTTTTTTCCCCAACAAGAACTAGGCAAAAATAAGATCTAACTCCTAAAAGCGTGGTGGGAAAGCAGTCAGTAGAGACACACCATGGCAGAGAGTGACACCCACTGAGGATATCACGGAGATCCTCTGGGCACCAGGCGCATCTAAGAGTGCACCCACTCCTGTAGCCTCAGCACATTTTTTTTTTTTACTTTAAGTTCTGGGATACATGTGCAGAATGTGCAGGTTTGTTACATAGGTATACATGTGCCATGGTGGTTTGCTGCACCTCTCAACTGGTCACTAGGTTTTAAGCCCTGTATGCATTAGGTATTTGTCTTAATGCTCTCTCTCCCTTTGTCTCCTACCTCCTGACAGGCCCCAGTGTGTGATGTTTACGGGAGCACACTTTTAAGAAGAGCTAAACACGATTTTAGTAAGTGACTAACTGTATTTAGAGAGTAACTCAATAGTTTTTGATTTATCATTTGGTTTAAAATATTTATTGACATTTGGAGCTGTCATTATAAAATTTTTCCTATATTATTATTCATCAAAAACATCTTATTAAAATATATACATTATAAGATATTGGCTACTACAAATGAAGAGGAAATCCACAGGAAAAGAGAGAACAAATAAAGTTGTTTTCAAAATATAGGTCAAAAAATTTAGAAAATAAAACAAGTTAATTTTTTTTTCCTATGAAAACTTTACAAATTGAAGAAAAAGTTGTGTTTGCAGGAATAGTGGAACAATCTAAGAAACTTACAGAAAAGAGTAATCTTTTACCATTCTTCCTTTTCTTTCCTGGATGGCTGAGGCAGGTGTGTCTTGGCTTTCCATTCATACATGAATTATGTACCTTATATGCAATGCCATGATTTTATAAACATTCATGCATGCATATAGGAGATATACAGCACTGCAACTTGACTTTCAAAATTTTGACAATATGTAACGGACATCTTTCTAGGTCCATAGACAATTAGTTTTTTGGTTGTTTTTAAGAGATTGGTTTGTGTTTATGTTGGCCAGGCTAGATTCAAACTCCTGGGATTGAGCAACTCTGTCATTTCAGCCTCCAGAGTAGCTATTACATTTTTTTCTTTTTTTTTTTTTTTTTTAATACTTCAAGTTCTAGGGTACATGTACACAACGTGCAGGTTTGTTACATATGTATACATGTGCCATGTTGGTGTGCTGCACCCATTAACTCGTCATTTACATTAGGTATATTTCCTAATGCTATCCCTCCCCCCAACCCCTCCCCACAATAGGACCCAGTGTGTGATGCTCCCCTTCCTGTGTCCAAGTGATCTCATTGTTCAGTTCCCACTTATGAGTGAGAACATGCGGTATTTGGTTTTCTGTCCTTGCAACAGTTTGCTGAGAATGATGGTTTCCAGCTGCATCCATGTCCCTACAAAGGACACAAACTCATCCTTTTTTATAGCTGCGTAGTATTCCATGGTGTATACGTGCCACATTTTCTTAATCCAGTCTGTCACTGATGGACATTTGGGTTGATTCCAAGACTTTGCTATTGTGAATAGTGCCACAATAAACATACGTGTGCATGTGTCTTTATAGCAGCGTGACTTATAATCCTTTGGGTATATCCCCAGTAATGGGATGGCTGGGTCAAATGGTATTTCTAGTTCTAGATCCTTGAGGAATCGCCACACTGTCTTCCACAATGGTTGAACTATTTTACAGTCCCACCAACAGTGTAAAAATGTTCCTATTTCTCCACATCCTCTCCAGCACCTGTTGTTTTCTGATTTTTTAATGATTGCCATTCTAACTGGTGTGAGATGGTATCTCATTGTGGTTTTGATTTGCATTTCTCTGATGGCCAGTGATGATGAGCATTTTTTCATGTGTCTGTTGGCTGTATGAATGTCTTTTTTGAGAAGTGTCTGTTCATATCCTGTGTCCACTTTTTGATGGGGCTGTTTGTTTTTTTCTTGTAAATTTGTTTAAGTTCTTTGTAGGTTCTGGATATTAGCCTTTTGTCAGATGGGTAGATTGCAAAAATTTTCTCCCATTCTGTAGGTTGCCTGTTCACTCTGATGGCAGTTTCTTTTGCTGTGCAGAAGCTCTTTAGTTGAATTAGATCCCATTTGTCAATTTTGGCTTTTGTTGCCATTGCTTTTGCTGTTTTAGACATGAAGTATTACTTTTAAAAATAATTATGTGGTATTAGTTATCTATTGCTGAAATAATGCTGTGCAAAAACAACCAAACAACTTAAGGGATGTACAAAAATAAAGGTTTAATATGCATGTACCTGGGCTACTTGGCTAGGCAGCCTTGTTTGTTTTGACTGGGCTTGCTCACATGTCTAAGGGTCCTTTGGCTCTTAGCTGACCTAAGATGACTTGGGCCGGGGACATGGGGTGACTCACTTTTTCTGTGTGTGCCTCTGCTTCTCCAGGAGGCTGGGCTGAGGAGGTTCTTACAGCGGTGACAGAGGCTCCCAAGCAAAAAGGCAAGTGCAAGAGTGCAAGTGCTTTCTAGGCTGCTGCTTTTATCATGTATGCTAAAGTTCTATATTAGCAGTCACCAAAACAAGTCATATGGCTGATCACAGAGAGAGAGAGAGAGAGGGCTGCACAGTTGCACGGCAAAGGGTAAAAGTGCAAGAGATTTGAAAAATTGAGACTGTTTTTGTAACCTACCACAGTATAAATGTTCCAGTTTTTATTCAACCATTCCCAATGTTAGCTGCCATTTTGGATCCTTTCAGAGTGTTATAAGTTAATATTAGCAAGAGTATACATTCTTGCATATCTATCTTTATGTATTTGCATTTATTTTAGTGGTACGTTTACCAAAGTGAAACGATTGGATCAAATATTTTTATTAGAATTAAAATTTGTATAGCTATATTTATGCAAAATGTGTAGTGATTCATACCTATGGTAGACATGAAATAAAGAGTCTGTTTTCCTGTATCTTGGTTGAATAAGACACAGTGATTTTTTTTGTACTAGATTAAAAATCTAATTTTTGAACTTACAAACTCATTTCCAACATATAAAGAACATAAAAGACATCATTTTTGTCCTAAAACAACAACAACAACAAAAAGCTGGACAAATTAAAAATCAATGACTGTCTTTGACCTAATATACATGTGAGTTTGCAGGGCAAGCTGTCACCCTGAAATTTGAAGAGACAGCACATACAGAGAATAACAGGTGAGATCTGCGTACCTGACATGCAAGACACTGAAGCCAAAGATGCTGGAATCAGAAACTCCTTGTAATATCAAATACAATACGTCCAGCTTTTAAGCAAAACTTATAAAACATGTAAAAAGACAAGAAAGAAATTCTGAAGAGATAAAGCAAGGCAAAGTCATATATAAAGCAAATATTGGAAATATCAGACAGGAAATTTAAAATGGCTGTAATAAATATGCCAAGGGTTTTAATGAATTAGTAGGTAACGTGCAAGAACAGGTGGGTAATATAAGCAACGAGAGGAAAACTCTAGGAATAAGTCTAAAAATGCTGGAAATCAACAACACAGTCACAGAAAGAATGCCTTCAATAAGGTTATCACTAGATTCAATGTAGCCAAGCAAAGAATAAAGGACCTTCAAGATAGGTCAATAAAAACTTTCCAAACTTGAACATAATGAGAACAAAGTTTGAAAGAATAAATAGAATAGGACATTCACGAACTGTAGAGCAATTTCAAAAGTTACACACACACACACACACACACACACACATACGTTTGAAATCCCAGCAGAAGTAGTAAGAGAGAATGGAACCAAAGAAATATTTAAAGTAATAAAGGCTAAGAACTTTCTATAAGCAGTGATAGATACAAAACTCCACATTCAGAAAATTCAGAGAACACCAAGCAAAATGAACAAAGACTTACACAAAATACTAAATCATAAATGAACAAATACACACACAAAATACGAAATCATATATTAAAGCTGCAGAACATTAAATACAAAGAGAAAATTTTGAAAGAAGCCAGAAAACAAAATCACCATATATAGAGAAAAATGCTGATCAGAATTACAGCCTACTTCTCATCAGAAATAATGCAAACCAGGAAATAGTGGAATAAAATATTCAGTGCTAAAAAACAAAAACCCTAATCTAAAAATCCACATTCAGGGAAATTAGCCTTCAAAATGAAGGAAATGTAAAGACTTTCTCAAATAAACAAAAACTGAGGAAATCTGTTGTCAATAAACATGTCTTTCATGAAATGATGATAAGTTCTTTAAAAGAAGCAAAATGAGACTTGGTGATTCACACCTTTAATCCCAACACTTTGGGAGGCCAAGGCGGGCAGACTACTTGAGTCCAAAAGTTTATCTAATTGATTTTTACAGAATAGTCTATCCGACAACAGCAGAATACACTTTCTTCTCAAGCTACCATGAAACTTTCACCATGATAAACTTCATCATGTGTGCCATCAGGACACATCAACAAATCTAAAATATTACGCATTATACAGAGTATGTTTTCAGATTACGGTGGAATCAAACTGAAAATCAATCACAGAAAATGGTAGGAAATCCCGAATTATTTTGAAATTAAGCAACACATTCTGTAAATAACCCACAGGTCAAATTAGAAATCTTAACAGAAAGCTAAAATATACTTTGAACTAAATAAATATGGAAATACAAATAACCAAAGTATGTGGGATGAAGCAAAAACAGTACTTAGAGATAAATTAATAGCACTGAATAAACTAGGAAAGAAAAAAATTCAAAAGAAGTAAGCTAAGATTTAACCTTAGGAATCTGGTTCCTCAAATAAGAGAGTTTTAGCCTAAAGCAAGCAGGATAATCAAAATTATAAAAATTAAAGCAGAAATCAATTAACTTGAAAACAGGAAAATAAAAGAGACTTTCAATGAAATTTAAAAATTCCTTGAAAAAATAAATAAACTTTATAAACCTAGTCATTGCAATCCAGAAGAAAAATTCCTATATCAGAAATATCAGTAAGGTCATCTCTATTGACAGCATTGATATTAAAATAATAATAAAGAAGTACAACACTAAGAACTACTTTTTGCCAACAAATTTGATAATTTAGATTAAGTATCTATTCCTTAAAGTATCAGAACTTATACAAAATGTTATAGGACTTGAGTAGGGTTTGGATATTTACATAGTTCTATATCTTTAGAAACGGTAGATACTATCTATCTATATTGAAGTTGTTAAATCAATAATAATTACCAAAACAAGAAAGCACAAAGCTCAAATGATTTTGTGGGGAATTATATCAAGTATTATTATTTCTTAATAATAAATTAATAATAATGAGAGTAATTAATAATATTATAATATTAAATATTTCTACAATCTCTTTTACAAAATAGAAATGGAGAGAACACCTCTGAACTCATTTTGTAGGGTAAACTTTATCCTAATGCCAAAACCCCATAAAGACATTGCATAAAATAAAAATTATAGACAAAATCCTCCCATGAACATAAATGCATAATGTCCAATAAAATATTAGCAAGTATAATCCAATAGCATATAGAAAGGATTATACATCATGTACAGGTGGGACTTATTCTAGGTATTCATGAATGATTCAACATTCAGAAATTAGTTAATGTAACCCTCCAAGTCAATAGGCTAAAGAAACAAAAACACGTAATCATATCAATTGATACAGTACCAGCATTTGGCAAAATCCAGCATCATTCAAGGTAGAAACTCTCAACACAATAAGAATAGAGGGGAAATTCCTCAACTTGATAAAGGACATGTACACACACACACACACACACACAACCTGTAGCTAGCATCATACTTAATGGTAAAACAAGACTGGACAATGTTACCTTCATTCAGGAATAAGGCCAGGGTGTTCTCTTTCACCATTTTTATGTGAAGAAGTTGTAGCTGGTGCATTAGTTAGGAAAACACGTATACCTATATACATATATGTGTACATGCACACAAATGGGAAAGGTAAAAATAAAACGAAAAACTGTTTCTTTTGCAGGTGACATGATTGTCTATGTATAAAATCTCTCAAAATCTACAAAATCTCCTGGAACTAATAAGCAACGATAGTAAGGTTGCAAAGCCTACATCCAAAAGTTAATTATTTTCTTACATACCATCAGTGAACAATTAGAATTTTACATTAAAAACCAATAGCATTTATGATAGCACCAAAAATAAACATACTTAGGTGTAAGACTACACAAATATGCAAGTAAAAGATAAAAACACTGATGAAATAAAGCAAAGAAGATTTAAACAAATGGGAATCTATTCTGTGCTCATGAACAGGAAGATTCAATATTGTTAAGATATAAATTCTTCCCAGTTTGACTAACCTGCATTCCAAGGCAATTACAAGAAAATTTCCAGAAACCTACTTTGTAGGTATCAGCAAACTCTTCCTAAACTTTATAAACTTAAATTAGCCAACATAATACTGAAGAAACATAAAAAATTTGGAGGACTCCCATGACCCACACTATGAAAGCATAGAAGGTTTACAATAAAGCAACAGTAATCAAGACGGCCTTGTACTGGTGAAAGAATAAACAAACAGATCAATGCAACGTGAGAGAGCCAAGTGAAAGACCTAGACAAATATATTTCACTGATTTTTAACACACGCACATCTGAAATTCAATGGAGAAAAGGTAATGTTTTCTATAAAAGGTATTGAGTCTATTGGACATCCATATGCAAACAAACAGATCCAGACATAAGCTTTATACCTTTCACAAAATTAAGCTCAAAACGGATGACAGGATTGTATAAAATGTAAAAACTGTAACATACTTAAAATAAAATAAATGAGAAAATCTACATGACTGGGAGCCTGATGATGAGTTTTGAGACACAAAATAAAAGCTCCATCTGTGAAAGAAAAAATATTGGACTTTACTAAAATTTAAAACTTCTACTCTGTAAAAGACACTGTTATGAGAATGAGAAAAGAAAACCATAGCCTGGGTGAAATATTTGCAAGACATGCATCTGATATAAGGCTTGTATTCAAAATATAGGTGGAACACTTAAAACAACAGTAGGAAACAAACAGTTACAATGCGCAATGTATAGGAACATGAACCTCACCAGAGAAAATATACAGATGAAAAGTAAGCATGAGTGCATTTTCAACATTAGATGTTATGAAGCAATTGCAAATTTAAAAAAGATAAAAGTGCACTACACACCTGTTAGTGTAGTAAAAATTCCCAAACACTGGCAATACCAATTACTGGTGAGGATGAGAAGCAACAAAAATTCTCATTCACTGCTGTGGGAACGCAGAATGCTACGTCCGCTTCGGAAGGTCGTTTGGCAGCTTCTTGTAAAGCTAAACATATTATTACCACACAATTCAACAGTCACACTTCCAAGTATTTGCTTAACCAAATTGAAAATTTATATTCACACAAATGCCTGTGTGCGAATGTTTATAGTGGCTATTTTTATAATTACTAAAAACTAGAAGCAATACAATGTTTTCTAATAGATGAATGAATTCTCAAATATACAAACAAGGAAGTGCTACTCTTCAATCAGAAATAAACTACCCAGCCATGAAAAGACACGGATGATTCTGAAATTCATACACACTGGTAAAAGAAGGAAGTCTGAAAATTCTACATACTATATGATTTTATATAACAGTTTGGAAAAAGTACGTTATAGAGATTCAGATGATAAATAGATCCGTGATTGTCGGGGACCCAAGAGGCTGAAAGATCAGGAGCTCAGATTTTTTATGGATATCATAGATATAGATACAGATACAGATATAGAGAGTATGATACTCTAATGGCAGATTTATGACATTGTGCATTTTTTAACTTAACAGCACAACAAGGAAACCTTAATGCGTGCAGACTTAAAATAATTAGGAGTAGGGAAATTCTAGAGCAGAAATAAGAAAGTGACAGAATAATCTAACTGCAATAAATATAAATGTGTGAAACCACTTTACTGAGGTGAGTGGAGATAAAGGTGTTGACCTAAGTAACTTTTTAAGTAAGTGGAAATCATAGACTCAAAAAAGCAAAAACCAAAACAAAAAAACACCAAAAAAACCAGACTTGTGCGTAGGCACTGTATTCTAGCTGATAATATTTTCTATATGCGTAGAGGTCAACACTCCTGAAACCTTATGTAAATAACGGAAATGACTAAGTAAATGTTTGGCAAAATGTGAGACCCAGGTTTTTCAGTGCTGGAAGCCTACAGCTATGAAGAGAGTGAAGAACCCATGTAATGGTGGATTAGAGTTAGAGACGTCAGCATGAATTCATAATATAGACACAGATGATTGTGTATAGAGATAATATACACGTGCCTATTAATGGGTTAGTATACATACATGGATTTCTTTATTCAGCTAAGAAAGGCTACGTGCAAAGAACTCCTCACTAGCAACAAGCATACCTACCACTCAAATCTTCTTTTCTAATGCCATTCTGCAATCAAAGGAACAAGGTCTCCTTGGAGAAATGGCTCACTAATTTTAGGACTGCGGAAGGAAATATCGCAGATGATCTCTGAGCATCTTGTAGTTCCAGAAAGTAAAGTACACAATGCACACACACCTGCACACTCATGCAATACAGAGGTCTGTCAAACGGACACCAGCACTAACCTAAGGAACCAATAGTGACCAAAGCCATTTTCTCTTTGCAACACAAAATAAAATAGTATTGAGTTATAGTCCAAAGTATAAAATAAATATTCATGATTCCATACTGATGTAAATAACTGACTGCATAAATAAACAAATGGGGAAAATACGCAAATATCCTATGCAGAAGGTTTTGAAATAATTTATATAGATCACCTTTAAGGAAATTGAGCATAAGTCCCCCATTCCCTAGGTGAACATAACAACTTTCTTCCAAAGTGCGTAACAGCTTTCTTCCAAGGAACACAGCAAGAAAAGATTAAGGAGTAACTTCACAGTAGAAAAAACTGACAAACAGAACCTCAGCCTGAAGATCAAGGTCAACACCACATACCCTTGCTGTGAAGTGATGAGAAGGCCACTTTGCCTCTGTGTTCTTTTCAAAAATCCATAACCCAGTCTAACCGTGAGAAACACATCAGACAAATCCAAGTAGAAGGACATCCTATAAAACGCTTGACCAGTACTCTTCAAAACTGTCGAGGCCATCAAAAAGAAAGAAAACTTGAGAAACTGGCACAGCCGAGAGGAGCCAAGGAGACATGAGGACAGAATGTAACACACTGTCTTGGATGAGGTCCCCAAATGAGAGAAGCCTTTGGGAAAAGCTAGGGACGTCTGTATAAACTATGGACTTCAGTTAATCATAAAGAATGGGTACTGGTTACTTCATTGTGGCAAATGTGACGTATTAAGATAGGATGTCAGTTACAGAGAAATGCAGGTTTGGACATAGGGGGAATAGCTGGACTATCTGCATTTTTTTTTGTACATCTAAAACCTCCTACAATAAAATGTATATTTAAAAAACTAATTGATTAACCCTTTATATAAAAGTTAATAATAACATTGTCTCTTGTGAAAATATGCAACGATGATGATGATGGATAAAACAAAAGGAACTAAATAAACTCTAGGGAAACAGATGGCCTTTTCTGCCTTCCAGAAACTTTAATGTGATGGTCATTCTGATTTGGTTAGGATTCCTAACTGCAAATTGACAGGAGTAATTTTACCTAATGTTGATAAAATCTGTTTTGCCCGGAGATAAGTTGCTGGATCTTAAAGCACTGCCCCTGTGTAGCTAAATCAAATAAGTCAGAACGTGGCCTCAAGTAAATAGCACTTAAGCGTTTGGAGGAGAGACACGGCAGAAAAGATAACAAAGACAGTCAACCAACAGCTGGAGTATCAGAGTCCCGAGGGCTGGTTTGAGTGCTCTCAGAGGGCTTGTACCCTCCGCAATTACATGAGGAACCTGTGTAAAATAGCAACTAGTGCCAACTGAACTGTTCACCTCCCAAACACCAGTTTATGTAAACTCAATTACTTACATGACCAGAACCAGTGATTTCTGAAAAGAAGCCTCTCATGTACTCTGCTAAGTTTTCTGCCAAAACACAGCATGAGTTTTGTTTTCTTTAAAAACTACCATTTCCATATAATTGGATTAACCCAGCATGTGACTATGGCCAGATGTCGAAGCTTCCTAGATTGTGTAGAACCCTCATGTGACCTCAGGCTTCTCTCGCAAAATGCTGGGAGTTAAAATTCAGCCGTTGTCTAAAAACTGCCTTAATCATCCTGAGGAAGTTATAACGGTTGGTTGGAAAACAAAAATTACCAACGGCTCAATTGAAGTTTTAGATGTTCAAACAGCCATGGTCAGAGACCAAGAAATGATTTGTTGATTAAGTGCCTGCAGCAACCTTTAGTTTTGCTAAGATGTACAGCAGGAGAAAAATAAAGACATTTTCAAGCAAGTATTAAATTCAGAAAGAGTCTACTTATTTAACCACTCAAGTCTCCTTTTAAAATATTTTCACTGCTATGAATCCAGCATACTTTTTTTTTTTTTTTCAGCACTGATCATCTATCTCCACCTAAGACTCAGACTTTCAATTAAGTGAGCATTTGCCAAATTCTCCCACGCCCTGAAAACGGAGGGTTGTAAAGATATGAGAGCATAATCGTCCTTGTCCTCTGAATTCATTCTGTAATACAGGAAGTAGGAAAGCGCATGGAATTGCAGGGCACAGAGAAGAGGGACAAAGTTTTATGAAAACAAAGAGAAACATTATTTTAAGTTGGGGGAGGGAGTGAAGGAATGTTTCTTGGAAGAAGTGACATGGGAATTGGATCAGACTTCCAAACCTGAGGAAGGTTCTTTTATCCTGGAAGGGGACGGGTGCTCTTTGGCTTTATGACATGGGTATGTTTCTGTGAGGCTAGATTGTTTTCTTGCTTGGGATTTTGAGAACTAAATCTTGATTTTTCCCAGAAGATGGGATTATCATATTCTTTTGGGAACACACAGATTTGATACCTATACTGAGTAAGGGCAAGACACAAGCTACTAAGATGTAGCTCCAGGGGGCTTCTGAAGGGCTGCTCACAGGCTTTTTGGAAGATGTGGTAGCTTTTCTTCTCAGACGTTCTTCCTTATCCTGTACTTCGACCAACTCCCTGGCCCTCTTAGCAGGGCTGCCAACCTTAATGCATCCCAGCAGCCACAGATGACCTTGGAAGACCTGGCTCAGAGGTTGCCCATGAATGACTCACCTGCCTGGGGATAATTTCCATGTGACTTTCTTGCACCTCTCCTACCTGACTACATTTTTCAAAAGTGTAATCTTTAGAAGGGCCAAGGGTAGCCAAGTTTGGTCCACTTGGTCAGCAGCCTTTTCCATGTGGCCATCTCCACATCTGTCAATTTCAAGGTTCTATTGCACAGTGAGAGTCAGGCCACTCCCTGATTTCTTGTTGCCATCTGTCTTAGTCCATTTAGTGCTGCTATAACAGAACGCCACCAACTGGGTATTTATAATGAAGAGAAATGTATTTCCCACAGGTCTGCAGGCTGGCACATCCAAGACTGAGGGAGTAGGCATCTGATGAGAGCCTTTTTGCTGTGCCACTCTATGCAGAAGGCAAATGGGCAAGAGAGAACCTACTCTTGAAACTCCTTTTTAAAGGCATGAAGCCCTAAAAGCCTACTGACCTCTTACAGTCACTACTTCCCAAAACCTTTATATGGGCCATAACATTTCAACATGAGGTATGAGAAAGACATATATTCAAACTACACAACCCTACCTGGTAGTTAACCCCTTTTTCCGTTTATTTTTCCCTGAAAAAGATTTAGTCATACTTTTGAGTTCCAGCTTCTCTATTTAGCCATTCTATGATCTTTAATTCTCTAAATTCTCTAGTAATTACATTTCTTATACTTCAATTTCTTTTTCTGTAATGTGGCAACAATAATAGCTTCTAAGTTACAATATTATAAAGGGAACTCAATAAGATGACATTGTAAAATATAAAATGACATGCTGGTCTTCTCAACTCCACGCACCCATGCTGGGCCACTGTGTTAACCTGGCAGGTGCCATGTTTATAGTAGTCTAACAGGCTGTTTTGCTAAAAATCATATTCCACTTTGTGGAAATCTGTGTTTTTTTATGTTTATGTCTGCCTCTGGACTTATGCTTCAACACAAGTATGTTTATTTTGCATATCTCTCCTGAGGTGAAACACAGCTCCGTCCCTCATTGGGGAACACCACTCACACACCTAACACACACTCAGTCAATGTGTCAATGTAGTGGACGTTCATGGCATAGTGGGAGGTTATAGGAAAAAGCAAAAAGGTCCATCTGTTAGCAAAGCTACAAATCACCATGGAACATTAATGACATGAACTGGTAAACGGTCCTCTGGCTGCCACATCAGTGATGAAATCTAACCGGTCTTGGCTCCTGGGGTTGCTGTAGTTCAGAGCATCCCAGGCTTCTTCCTAGCCGCGTCGTCCTTCTCTCCTCTTTCCCCCAGTTCTGCCCCCACTTCACCAAGTCTGCTGTGTCCTAGACTCCTCTGACTCTTGTGTCCTGAGAACAGCACTTTCTTCCCCAAGAGGTTGTCTAAAGTGTTTTCCGAAGATTCCTTATCCTCTAAGAAGAGAACGGGTCAGTAATTTAAAAGAATATTCTCATTCTGTAACACATAGGTATGTGTCTACTGAAACTTGAGATATTTTTCATCTTTACCAATTATTAACTGCATGTTCTTTCTTAAGCTTCTGCAATCTAGCTTCTCTTCCCAGTACTTTTTTGACCCTGAGGCCTTCTGTGACTATGCTACTTTGAAGTTTGTGTTTATTTCATTTTTCTTTATCTTGATTAGGATTGATTATGCTTCCTGACGTTGAGGAGTCCAGTGTAATCTAAGTTCAGAAAATGCATCACCATCATCTCTCTGAATATTGCTTTTTCCTCGTTTTCTCTTTCTTCTCATTTGGAAACTCCAGTTACATTTGTGTTAGACTTCATTCTATCTGCCATTTATTTTTCTTTCATATTTTCTATTTCTTACTCTGTCTTTTCTGTATCCTGAGTAATTTGCTCAGTTCTACTTTCAATTTATTAATTTCCTTTTCAGCTGTTGTTTAATCTGTTTTTTAACCCATCCTATTTATTATGTTTTAATTTCATAAAACAAATTTTTAGTTTTCAAACTTCTCTGTGGTTAATTCTCAAATTCCCTTATTGATTATGGTAGAATTTTGTTCACTGGTCAAACTTGTAATCTGACTTTTAAATATTATTGTAATCACTTTTATTATTATTTTACAGCAGACACACAACATTTCGATTACCTGAGTTTCTCTGAGTGTAATTGTGCTTTGTCTTCTATGCCGATCCTGGCTCACAGTGAATTTGTATACATTTTTGGTGAGTTGAACTTTTGGGCCTCCGAGGCCCAAATCCATGGACCTCCTGTAGCAAAGGAGGCTGTAGAGTCACAGAGGAGCTTTTCAGTTACTCCTTCCTAGTGTCCTGATGTGACTAGATTGAGATGCTTCCTATGCTCCTCTGATCCTGGGATGTAGATCGCAATCCCAGCCTTGCCTGAGAGCAGAGCTCACGTCAGGAGTCACTGGAGAAGCCCTTACTTTTTCTCCTCCCAGAAACCAGGCCCAAGGTGCTCCCAATAAATGGCATCTCCTTTTCTTGTCTAAGTTCTAAACCAACGGAGAAATTTACAGCATGATAATCCAGATGGGAGACCAACCTATCACTTTCCTTATTGATGAAGTCATTATTGGGGTATTTGGCCATATCTGCAGGCAAATATGCCTCTGAATGCTGAGTCCCAAGCTGACTGAGTGGCCCATCCCATCGGGGCAGAGCAGGGATAGCAAGTCCACTCCCCACATGCATGGAGCGAAGTTTTCCCACTCAGCTCCCTGTTCACCCAAGCTGGCATGCTTTCTCTCCAGGGATAGCAGGATGGCTTCCAGGGGGAAGTGGGAGGAAAGACTGGGCACATGCACCCTATTCCTTACCCAAATGTACCCATCAGCTACTCATTCTTCTTCCATAGGGAGAAGTAAGAGGTGGCCAGACACTGAGGGTGGATATGGGCTACCTTTCCCATGTAACCCGAGGCACGTGGGGTGTGGCTATGAAGGTCCTGCCTGGGAAGCATCTGTGATGGGCTCAGAGCATGCCAGGAACATGCTAGGGGACCACCTGTCTTCTGTTCTTATGAAGCCTGCAGAAATGTCTCCTCAGTGTGCCTCTCTCTGCCTTGCCCCTAGCTTGGACCCAGCCCACCCTAACTTATTTTAGACCACCGAGCATCCCCTGCCTGCAGTCCTTCCTGCTTCAACCAGCCTTCTGCTCCTGCCACGGTCCAGCTCTCTCCAAACAGACCTCCCGTTCACTGTGTCCTGCCTGGAAAACTCCGCAACCCCAGTGCTGGGAGACCAATGTCATGTCCTGAGTTGACCCCATGTTGACCCCATGAAGGGCTTCATCATTGGGACCTGTGAGACTTGGGTTCCCAGGCTGGCCCCATCTGCCCTGTGAACTCACCAAACTTTCCTCACTCCTCAGAACACAGTTGGCTCTGAGCTTTTGGGGTCTGATCGTGCTGAGACCCCCCTCCTTGTTCATCGGGGACCATCGTAAAGGTCATCATTCCTTCCAGGAGGGAGACTTCCCAGACAGTCACGGCAGATGTGGTAGGCTGACCTCTCTCTCTGTGTCTATATATTTAAATCTCAGAACTCCCAGGAAAAAGATGGACAGAACAAAACAAATATCCTTCAGGCAAAGAAAAGTGTGAGGAAAAGCAACAGGGCTGGAGTGTGTACAGCATCATCAAGAGCAGGGTTGGGTCTGAGTTGCACCAAGAGCTTGTGAAGGGGCTCCAGGCGGGACAGGGATTGGGCTGCTGACAGAGGGTGGGGGTCCTTGGACACTGAGAAGACAGGTCCACCACAGGGAGCCTCCAAGACTCCAAACTAGGCAAGTATGTGGGGTCATGGCGTCACACAAAGATCTGAAAGAGATGCTATCATCACCTAGTCAAGAAGGGAAATCTGAAGATTCCATGTCCCATCTACTCCCAGCGGTGCCCACTTCTACCCCTACCAAGATGGAGTGGTGGGCAGGGCCTGCACCGCAGAGTGCAGCTGAACCGTCTCTGTCAAGGCTCAGTGCCAACAGCAAAGGCTGGCACCTCCTTTCTTGCCTCAGGTGTCCCAGGAAGCCAAGCATGTGGTTCTCCTTCTTCGGAGCCTACTGACTCCAATCCTCATGCTTCTTAGAAGTGTTGGGATGGAGGACTGGGCCCCCTTTGTCCACTGTGGGAGGGTAGGGACTTGGGTCTGGGCTGCAACAACAAGCACATAGATGGGGCTGATGGACGCTGGCAAAGACCACTCACCAGTTCCTTTAAAATGCATGGATATGCCTTGCCACAGAGTTACATTTCAGAATCGAATCAGCTCAAACCATTGTGCTAGAATCACATTGCACGTTGAAGGTCTGTGGGTTTTGCGGGAGTACTCGGTGACCAAACAATGGGGAAGTCTCACTGCAAAGTGGTCCTGGCTGGTGAGGGCCTTGCAGTAGGTACAGTTTACTCAGGCTTCCATGAGAGTGTTAAAGGGAAAAGCATTGTCTCTTAATGCAGCTGTTTGTTGTGTGTTATGTTAATCTGCTCTCATGCTGCTAATAAAGAATACCTGAGACTGGGTAATTTATAAAGGAAAGAAGCTTAATCGACTCATAGTTTCAACTGGCTAGGCAGGCCTCACAATCATGGTGGAAGGTGAAGAGGAGCAAAGTCACATCTTACATGCCAGCAGGCAAGAGAGCTTTTACAGGGGAACTCCCATTTATAGAACCATCAGAACTCATGAGACTGATTCACTACCACGAGAACAGTATGGGGGAACCACCCCCATAATTCTATTATCTTCACTTGTCCCTGCTCTTGACATGTGAGGATTATTACAATTCAAGGTGATGCTTGGGTGGGGCACAGCCAAACCATATCGTGTGTGCACAATGTTTCATTGGTCTGTCCTTCCTTCAATTCTCCCAGTCCTTTGTTCATCTTCCCTACCAATTAACATTATTAACATTCTATGGCCGGGCGCGGTGGCTCAAGCCTGTAATCCCAGCACTTTGGGAGGCCGAGACGGGCGGATCGCGAGGTCAGGAGATCGAGACCATCCTGGCTAACATGGTGAAACTCCGTCTCTACTAAAAAATATGAAAAACTAGCTGGGCGTGGTGGCGGGTGCCTGTAGTCCCAGCTACTCGGGAGGCTGAGGCAGGAGAATGGCGTGAACCTGGGAGGCGGAGTTTGCAGTGAGCTGAGATCCGGCCACTGCACTCCAGCCTGGGCAACAGAGCAAGACTCCGTCTAAAAAAAAAAAAAAAAAAAAAAAAAAAATTCTATGATAATTGTGTTTGCAAATGTTAACTTTTCCCAGTAATGTATAAGGCCACAGGTGTGGGGCTGTACATTACAAAGTCTACCACTACTTAGGGCAGGACCAGGTCCACAGACAAAGCTATGTGCAATGAAAGAATGAAGGAATGAGCATATTTAAATGTTCACTCTCAAAACAATACAAAATGCCTCCATCTCTGATCAACATATTAATGCTATCTGCAAAATGTGTTTGAGGCACTAAATGTTGTGTCAACATATTATCACTGTAACTAATTTACATGTACACTGGCACATTTGAATGGTAGTGAACTAATCACCCAAAGAAGTCTGTAGTTGTATTTATAATAGCATTATCTATTTGTAATCTATGTCCAAAAGTAACTGAAGGTCTAAGTTAAAATTGATTTTACAAGCTAGAGTTTAACATATGTAGAGTTTAAGCAAAGAGGAATCAGAACTTCCCTAAGATGAGATAATGATTTATTAGTAGGAGGTGAAATTAGGTGACACAGGAAAACTGTTACAAATATTTTGGCTGCTGCAATGGAGTGGTTTAAATAGAAAGTCAGGGCATGGGGCTAGTCTGATGGTATTTGGGAACTGCTATGACTCTTGAAAAAACAGGGTATTATTAATTTTTGCTTCCTTTGGAAATAAAAGTATTAAGAAAGCCTACGTTTTATCCATGTGGATTTTTAATTACACATTTACTGATTAGGCTAAAAACTATGCAAATTGCAAAAATACAAACTTTTCTTGAGGTAATCTAAAATGAATTTAGCTATGTCTGGGAAGAAAAAGAAAGCTTATAGGATTCCAGGCCATTACAGACATAATCATAATTGGAAGAAACAAGTAAAATCAACATAATAAAGGAAAAGTAAGGAAAGTCCGTTGCTGCTGGACCAGTCGTCTCCTCTGCACGATTGATATGAAAGGCCCATCGGATAGTTCGTTTAAATGTGCTGAAGGGGCAGGATGCTTAGGAATGGCTGGTGTCACCACACCTGGAACCCATCCAGGCTGTTCTAAACAGGAAGGGGCAGAGGGGTCAGTGAGGTCAAACATGATGGGAAGAGCAGGATGACCGGTAAGTGGAAAGCTCTGGAGGCCGTAAATAAACAGCCTGATAAAGAGGCAGATTGAGGAAGGGCTGCACAAATAATCACAAGAAAAGCAGAAGGGGAACGAGAGGTGCTGGGTGGACAGTGGGGCTTGCAGAGGACGTTTCCATTTAGAGCTGGTGAGCTCCAGCACTGTCTCATGGAGACTGGGGAGTCTGTGGGAGCAGGAGGAGCCAGGCATGAAGATGAGGAGTGAACAGAGGCTCCTGTAGGGCTGAAAGGAGAAAGAGTATCCCCCACACCTCCAGTCAGTGCTTCTCCCCAAAAATGCATGGGATGCTGCAAATACATCGATTTGATGAATAACTGGGTGTGACAAACTACACAGGCTCTACATGGGAATGAGAGAACATTGTGATGAAACGTCGCCCGAGAACTGATACTCAAATCCAACTTAACGCTGAGAAAGCCGCGTAACTTACTGGGAACTCGATGTGTCCATTGTGAAAAGAGAGCTGGATGTGTCTTCTCACGGTAAACTGTATGCAAGTTCAACTCTAATCCCTGCTCCGCATCAAATGTCACTAAGTTTGAATCGCTGTATAAAATACACTTTCCAAACAGATGTGGCCTTGAGAGGCAACACTGTCCTTACTCACAGCCTCTCAGTGTTTTAATTCTCTGCAGCCCATCTCTGTTGCTTTTACAGAAAGTTTTGGCGTCCTGGCCAAAGAAAAATCAATCAGCAGGATTTGAAAAAAATCAAATAAATGAAGTAGAATTCAATTTAATATTGAGTATGCATGCATTTTTGTGAACTTAGTCGTATTTTCTCATTGCCCTTTGCTGGGTCTTGGGTGGTCACGGGGTCTGCCCAGTTCTGTACCAGCTGGTTCATCATCTCTAATTCTGACAGCTCTTGGGACACAGGGTGGGCGTGTATGGTACACATCTTTCTGATTGTGCATGATCTGGCTAAATTCTTCTCTAATTTTGAGTCTCCACCCTGGAGCTTCATTCCCGAAGTGAAGCACAGTTTCTGCCTATACATGCAGAGTAAGATTTCTGTAAGCTAATTAAGAACACATTTCTGTTGTGACACTTGGTGGCAATATATGCCACAGTAACATTTGATCCTTAACAAGCGATATCCAGGCTTTTCTAGGGAAAGAAGTAAATATGGACAGAAGCCATCTATCCAGTAAACAGGTATTCATTAACTGGGTCCCAGCTAAGTAAAAACTTGGAATTAATGAATGCATGTCCTGCATTCATATCAGCCACAAAATTTATGGGTTTAATTTAATATTTGTGGGTCAAATAAAATTGCTACAGTGTTGGATGCATAGATTTATCTGTAACCCACACAGTAACCCATTGGGGGTATACATTTACTAAACACCCTACTTTACAGATGAGGAAATTGAGGCCATGGAGTGGCTAAGGTTTTATCCAAGGTCACACACGAGAAGTGGAGACGGGTGTCAAATCTAGGCCCCTTGCATTCAAATGTCCATGTTCCTGGCCATTGCAAAGGCATTTTTCTCATCATTTAAGCTCCCTGAGGAGGCAAATTCTCACGTAAGCCATCCAGGAGAAGTTCCTAAAGCTGGTGTTGAATTTGGTTCGTGCCTTTGTCAAACTGTGGCATGTGGACGAACTTTCAACCTCTCCCAATAGTTGCTCTTTAATATCGAGGAACTCCTAGAGGAAAAAGCAAAATTTAAAATATCTAAGCTTTTGATCTTCAACAAACCAGGTGAGAAGTGTTATTATTTTTTTTTCTGTATATAAGCTCTGACGACTTCTTCTTTGATATCTTCTGGTTCTCTTTCTTAATTTGATCCTTCTTCTCAGTCTCAGATTATGCTTCAGTGCAAACCCACGGTCAAACAGCAAATACTTTCCTTATTCCTCACTATGGGTTTCTTTTCAAACCTCTACATGCTCCCATTTCCCTTTATGGCCAGCCTTTTGTGAGGGGTACCTGTGCCCTCAGGTTCACTTTCCCAGTCTCTCCCAGCTCCCTTTGGCATCAGGGCCCCCACCTCTTAGGCTTTGCTCTGAAGGCTCCGGTGGAGGCTGAGGCTTGCCCCCTCCTTGACTTCTCCTTCCGCAGGGTCATTTGCGATTTCCCAGGGGTCTGTCCTTGGCTACTTTGGTTCTGAGCTCTCTTGGGCTCCTTTTTCCTCAAAGACCACATAGGGTCTGATGATTACTCAGTTCTAGATCTCCAAGATCTCTAGCTCCTGTTCCCTCACCTTGTAATTCCCCAGACCCTGATGCTCACGATATCCAAAACCCATCCCCATGTTCCCCAAGCCTGGGCCTGACCCTGCATTTCTGGCCACTGCCCATGCCAAATGCTAGGAGTCATGTTTATCTTTCTCTGTCCCTCAATCCTATCTGCAGTAAAGGCTGAGGTTTTTCTGTTTCCCATAAGACTTTTCCCCTTGATGTTCTGTGCCTTCATTTCCTTTCTCGTGGTCCATTTCCCTACTTAGACGGCCTTTGCCCATTATAAAAGCCCTTTAATGGCTTGCCTGCATCTAATTTTTCTTCTCCCCAGCCTGTGCTTCTGTCTCTGGTTAGAATAGTTCTTTATCTAAAACACAGAGATGATCTTTCGAGGGGCTTCTGGTTCCCCATGGCCACCAGATGGTGACTGGTTCTTCAGCACCATTGTCTTGCCACTGCCTCCTCTCTTGGCTCCATCCTCCAACACTCTACTTTATTCCTGGGTCCAATCCCAGAGAAAGCTTCTCTTTCCCCAGACATAGCTCGGTGCCTCTGAGCATGTGACTGTCCCCTCTTTCCACCATCGCTTGAAGGGACCTCCCCTGGAAGCACTTCCCAGACCGCTCAGGGCTGCATTCTTCACTCTTCCTATCTGAACACCCGCCTTGTGTATTCCCCATCACCTGGACTTAGGATCGTCTTAGCTGGCTCTCTGGCCGCAGTGAACCACAAGGGCAGGTGCTGCATCTGATTCCTTCCCTACACATGCCCCAGCAGGGCACATGCCACAGCCACAGCTGGAGGAAGCTGGTGCTGTTTGCATCCACAAACGAAGGTTTTGATGCCACCCGTGCTGATTTACTGCTCTCAAATCCAACACCATCTGAACTTGATTTCCTTTCCCACCTACTTACCTGCTCTATTCTTTCCCAGCCAATGCACAGGAGGGAAAACCCCACATCTCCTAGCAGCAAAAGCTGTGCACGCTACCAGCCCTGTGGAAGTTGCCGAGGAAACAACCCTTGCTGGCTTGTCTCCCATTCTCCCAGCTGACTCTTCGTTCCTGATATTTCCAGTTGAGTAGAACAATATTCAGATCACAGCCAAGAAGCCAAGGGGCCAACCACATTCATCTTCAGATGACATCCACTGAGAATTTGGCCATCACCTAACGGGGACAAAGCACGTGAGGAGTGGTGCATGTGAGATGATGATATAAAAATGCTAAACCCTTTGGGGGAATGGCTGTACACTGGTCAAATTTGGTAATTCAAGCTAACACAGTTTGTGGTCCTCTGGAGAAGGCAGTCACCACTCACCAGATGCTCTCAGGGCTGCTGTAGAGCCCAGGGTGTGGGCACCGGGGCCCCGGGAGAGGCCATCGCACATGGGCAGGCCATGCCTGGAAGCCTTGCTGTCTGTTTTTTTTTTTAATTTATAAACAATAGAATTTATTTCTCAGAGTTCTGGAGGCTGAGAAGTCCAAGATCAAGGAGCCAAGTGATTCAGTGTCTGGCAAGGGCTGCTCCGGCTTCCAAGATGGAGCTTTGCAGCTGCGTCCTCTGGAGGGGGCAATCATTGTGCCCTCACATGGCAGAAGGTTGGAGGAAAAAAGGGAAGGAAGAGCGTGTGAAGCCCCTTTTATAAAGGCCTTAATTCCTTTCACCAGGAAGAAGCCTTATGACTTAATCACCTCCTGAAGGCCCCATGTCTTAATAATATTATTGCATTAAGAATTAAGTTTTGAGGTGAATTTTGGAGAGACACAAACATTCAAACTGTATCACTGCCCATTGCCACCATGGGCTCACGGCTATACGGGGAACATCTCCCATCCTGAGGACCCTCCGGGCAGGTATGTACTTGGCTCCCAAGCCTCCCTGTGGTTCCTCACTGTGTGGAGGAGGAATAGGCCCCACATGAGCCGCTAAGGAGGCCTGGGCCAGAGGTGGGCTTAAGGGGTCGACTCTGTGCCCCCTAACTCTTGGCTCCCACTTAGCTTTCTGAGGGAAATGTAGAGCACGTTTTCCCACGTAGAGAGCTTAGCTGTCCTCAGCCACCAAACTCCTAAAGGAAAGAAGAAGAAGGTGAAAAGAGGAGAAAACCGAGTTATCCTTCTGCAGAACTCTCTCTGCAACAAGAAGCCATGCTGGCTCTGCTCACGGGCTTTGTACATGGCTGCTGAAGTGCTGGTTGACAGCGGCATCCTCTCTTTTTGTGGTTAAAACCAAAGCTAGGAGAAAGTGGCTGAGAGGCCATTCCCTCCAGGAGGTGCACAATGGTCTCATTTTCCCTCGGGTCAGCCCTTCATTTACTACCTGTGTTACTTACCTTTGAAACTATCTGGAATAGTTGAGTCCTTTAACACAACCACATCACAGCCAGTAAAAATATTTTTGTGTCCAATCCTTAACACATAGCACTGAGTCTTTCTGTATAAAATCATGTGGGTTTTCACAATGAATGTTGGCAAAGACTTTCCTGGACCAAATTGGACTGAGGTTCCACGGAGCCTTCTTTGACCTTGGCCCCTGCCCTTGGGGGGCTTGCAGAGACAGCCCAGTTGTGGTCGGAATCCTATTAAGCCAGTTTGGTGAGAATCCCCTCCCTCTAATGTTTGATCACCCTTGCTATCTGCTCACCCTGGCCTACCTTCAGCAACAATCCTATTAAGTTGGTTTAGCAAGAATCTCCCGACTCTTAATACCTCTTCTTGGTAATCTTCCACCCACTGACCCCCCACTCCCCTACTGGCTGTTGATCCCCACTTTGCTGTGTTTGTGGCTGAACCCCCTCCCTCTCCCATGGTGATAGTTTTGACACCTATCACAATAGTTCTGAAAAAACTCTTTCTTACCATGTTAACCAAACCAGAAAGAATCTGTTTTTAACTTCGTATTAACATCTCCACAGATAGGTTTTATGGATTTTGCTTGTTAGGAAAATGGTCCATTGTCATCACAACTGCATTACCAAACCCGTTTGACTACAGGCATCTGACCTCAAGGACACAGACTTTTTAGAAATGAGTTTTCTTCCTGCTGTTGCATGTAGCTATGTCCTTGTTTCAGCTCCTGGGTACAATTTGATAACATAAAATGTAAATGAAGACACAATTTTCATAGAGGGTCTCTGGTGGGTGACAAATAGAGGACAAGTCAGTTCCCTCCACACAGGGGAAGTAGGGCCACCAGCACAGAGTGTGTGGATGATTCCGTGTCCGGGAGCAGGAAGAATATTCCTTCCTCCTGTCCATTTTACCTCCTCATTTTCAGTTACAATAGATGTCAATCTAATTTACTGTATAAATGTAAAAGTCTTTTGTATCTTTGCATTTTACAGTAAATCTTTTAAAAAATATGTTAGGACAATACACAATATTTCTCCAACTCAAGACTGCCCCCTCACACATACAGATGTGCACACACACACACACACAAAGCACAAAGCAAAAACAAGTCCTTTTTAAATAAAAAGTGGAGTAATAAATCTTTCGCTTCAATTTTGTATGAGGTAATTATTCATAATAGGATGGGAAGTTTTTAGTTTAAGTTGGAATATTCTTAAATTGATAACATTAGGTGTTTTTTAGCACCTTTTATTCTGTAGAAATTAAGAGAATATAGTTAGAAATACAAAGCAAAAACTTGGGTTTAACTAAAAGGTATACAGTTGAAGCATTTATTTGAGTAGCTCAAGTCAAAAAGCATCTCTTGAGAAACATGATATTGCTCTTTTGAAGGTTGTAGCTGAATTTCCTGTAACTCTTTTCAATTCACCTGGGGACTCTTAAATAAATAGACTGCCAGTTTACTTCCCTTGGAAATTCTGATTGCACAGGATTTTCATTTTTCAAAGAACATTCTCTAATGATTGTGATGATTGGACGAGTTTGGTAGCTACTGGCCCAGACAAGTTCATGACGGCACCATGAAACTATTAGGTTGGTGGAAAAGTAATTGAGGTTTTTTAAAAGTAATGGCAGAAACTGCAATTATGTTTTCACAAAACTAATATGTCTATAGTCATGGCAAAGGTTGCTATTCTGCTTCTCATAAACTTGAATGCTGGTCTGAATTATGAAACACTGGGCATTTATAGTGTCCATATACCTTCGAGACTCTGAAGACACTCTAGATCAAGGGTTTTCCAATTATGCTTTACTCAAGACGGCAGAAACCAGGGTGAAGTTGTGGAGGGCGACAAAAGCACCTCAGAAGGACTAAGGATTCCCTGTCATAAGGCCTGAAAAGCAGAGCATCCCACCATTGAGTATCTTTGTAGCATTCTTCCACTTAGATTTCCTTTGAATAAAAGATTTCCTGGCTTTAAAAATTGTTTGAGAGCAATGATCATCCAGACCAGTGTTACTCAATCCATGTGAAAATGCAGCCTCGGATTCTATGGGTCTCCGCGAGGGTGGATGATCGGCATTTTCTGCAGTCTCCCAGATGTTGCTGCTACGGATCCAAGAACCAGTTTGAAGAGCTGGGATCTAGACCAGTGCTGTGGAATAGAAAGAATGCAAACCACACATGTAATTGCAGATATTTTAGTAGTCCCAGAAGAAGTAAAGACAAAAAATAGAGCAACTATTTTAATAGATTTCATGAAACCGAATTCATCTAACATGTGATCAAGTAAACATGCAATCCATTAAAAACATACCAATGCAGTATTTTATTTTCTTTTTGTTTATTCTAAGACTTTGAAATCTGGTGGGTCAGTTGCATTTAAGGCACACTTCAATGTGGATCGCTACATTTCACATGTCCAGTGGCCGTGTGCTCTGCCCTATTGGAAAGTGCAGAGCTAACCCACACATTGATCCAACGTTTAAATCATTTTCAATGATGTTTCAATATGGTATTTTCAGTCACTTCTCAAATATTTATAAATAACAGGAAACATATCTTCTAAAGTTGTACATTTATCCTCAGTGAGCTTTTTAAATTATTTCTCCCTGTTTAGGCCACAATTCCTCATTGTGTCTTCCACTCATTGCTTCTAACTCTTGGAGGTGCACAGAACTAAGTGAATCTACTTTTTACAAAATATTTTCACATAATGGGAGTCTTTTTTCCCCCTTTTTTGAGCTTTCTCAGATCTTGTCTTATATTACAAAGTCCTGATTTGTTTTTGAGTTATGTTTGCCTATTTTTTATTGGAATATTTTTTGGCCCCTTTTACACTCAGAATGTAGGATCGAGCACCACGTTCTAGCTACTCTCTGAGCAGTGCAACACCCTTGTTTTAGCAATGATTCAATCTGGGATGGCTCAGCACTTGTTAAAGCAATGACCCTTTGGGACACCTTTATCTCAGCATCAAGGAGCACTCTGGGCACATCCACCCATGGACCCCTGGGACTGTGCAGGGCTCTATCTACCCCAGGCAAATGCTGCTGTGTTCTATTCAGCGCATAGTCTGCAACACAAGGACATTTTGGATGCAGGTTTCATCATCCATGGAAATCATTATTACATCAAGCCTTATGCCACGCAAAAATGTGGACAGTATTACCTCAATGCCCACATCCTAGTGATGACAAATTCCAGCTTGGCCTTGATCCAATGGCCCACATCCTTGGGGAACTGTCTTTCAATATTCTTTGAACCCCAGTAAGGCATCTCAATTGCAATAGCATGCCATCTATGTGCTCTCCTCACGCCCAGAAGAAAAGAACGTGATATTTGCCAGTGTGTTGCAGACACTGACTGTGTCTATGCTGTTTTTCTTATCTAGAAATCAGTAATCTTGTCCCAAAAGACGAAGTTCACCCAACCTGTGTTTGTGAGGAGCCCAGGTAGACACCAGAGATAGCTGCCCCTTTACTTCCTGTTCCTAGACTGACCCATTCACCTCTGACCCAGGTTGATGTCCAGCTTCCTCTTGAGCACAGTCAGAACTGCACTTGCTCCTCTGAGTTAGCCTGTCTCTGTGCTACCCTGTGGCTGCTCAGAATCTCTTGCAACATATTCACAATGTTCTTCATAAGTTATTTTCGGATCCCAGGATAAAATCTGTCCAGGCCCAAAGGTAAGACCTCATTTGCAGATTGAAAGATCCCTTCTTACAAACCTTTTACCTCACTTGGACTTCAATTCCCTGTCCCAGCCCTTATTTTATCTATGTCTTCCAGTCCAAAATATCTTTAACTTCAAGAAAGAATATGAGGGCAGATTAGAAGCAGAGGAATTTGGCGTTTTAATCCTCTACATACGTATAAAGAATGCTATTAACAATAAGCAATGAGTGGAGGTTCTTTTCTTTCCACTACTTTCTTGGTCCTTCTTCCTAGTCCATGAATTCATTTAATAACCATTTTAATGAGTGGTTATTATGTGGTAAGAACTGTTCTGATCACTGGGGTCACAGAAATGAAGGAAACCACCACCATGGTCCCTTACTCCCAAAACTTAGATGCTACTGTACTCTCAGCCACATGGGAAGTGCAGCATGCTATGTTCTGGCCCAAGATTCTAGGGATTATTGAGAAATTACCACAGAAATGGGGAGCTTTTAGTACTTTCTTTCCCCCACATTGGCTCACACCCCCAAAATGGTGTTAATGATAGGCCACATGGTGATTTTCTCATCTATAACATAATATGGCCCAATACATGCTATCCTCTTGTGTATTTACTGTAGTTAGAAACAGGGAGGATAGTTACTGGAAGACATCCATAGAAAGAAAGCATCATTCTTCATTTGCCATTAGATTTCTCTTGGTTTACTAAGATTTGGGTTCCTTTAGGTCTAAGGCTAAGGAGACTTGATGAAATGGTCCATTTTGTGATATTAGCCTTTGGCTCTTGTATCCACTATGGCCTCCTTAGTTAAGTTTGAAATTTGAAGTTTGGAGGTAGTTATTTTATCATTTTGTAGATATTATGTAACAAAATCATATTTTATAAATTTATTTTCAAATCACATTTGAGATACATATGAAATGCAATATGAGGTCAAAAATTACATAACAGCTATCAAAGACCCCTTTGACTATCTGTGTTTTTCCTTTTTTGATGTTTCTTTAAAACTTATCGAATAAACATTCCTAAAATAGGGGTGGGGGGCATAGAACTTCCAAGATGGCTAATTTTACTGGGTTTTTTTATTCAATAAAAAATATTTTCTGAGAATGTTGTGACTATATGACTTCAAGTTATGTGTCACTTGGGAGTTTTAGGAATTCAGTGATAAAGAACTAAAATCCTATTCGAGGCTACAATTTTATAAAGCAGAATGTTGTATAGTGTAAGGGATCACAAAATCACTCAATAAATGATTAATATGCCAATATCAATCACAAAAGAATAGCACCTATTGTGCCTTTCCTCTTATTGTAGATGAGAAAAACCACCATGTGGCATATTAATACTTTTGGAGGACATTAGGAAATATGGAGTAAATAAAGGAGAAGGAAAAAGGTTAATAATTTTATTTAAAAGCGGTTTTCTAATTACCTTGCATTCACAAATGTGACATGTTTTATTTTTTAAAAATCATGTTGACCTTTCTAAAAATGCAGTGCTCTGTATTGCGGTTATAACACCAAGGCATTATGTGGGCAGATGCAAACATTTCAACATTCGGATTATGAGTAGTGCTGTGATCCTATGCCAAACTCAATCATATCATTTATTTCAAAGTAATGTCTAGAGAGGGGGCCCAGCAGGGAGTATGGCTTCCCCTGACGTTGCTGGAGAGACTCCGTGGACCGATGCAGGGGGCTGGATGGTCAAAGACAACTGGAGTGTTTGCTAAGGATGTTGCCTATAGCCCACCTTTTTTGAAAGTGAGAGGCCCGCCAGAGCCTTATGGCTGCAGATGATGGGCAAAGTAGGAGACAGAAAACATATAAAGGAGAGGATACCCAAATTTGGAATGTAAGCAAATTTAGAAAGAAACCAGAGTTACAGGCTTAGTTAACAGAGATGAGATTCCCATTTAAGTTTGACTTTTTACCATCTGTGAATGCTTTAAAGTGTATACATGTGGGTGTGCACACGTGTGTATGTGTGTGTGTCTAGTGGGGTTGAATATATATATACACACATATATATATACACACACATACATACACAACCACACAGATACATGCATACACACACACATAGATTTATGTGTCTGCATTATATTCACTGTTCTTTAACAGGCTTGTTTGCTGTGAGAAGTGTTATATAGAACATGCCATTCTTTTCAGAATTTAGTGTTTTGGTAGCCTGAAATAACACACAACACATCCATAGAAAATAACTACTAATTGTCTACATGGTTCTATATTCTGCAAGTACCCTTTACATTACTGTGCAAATATGTCCAGCTTAGTGTTTCCAGGAAGCGAGAGACAGAGAGAGTGAGAAACAAAGAGAGAGAGAGAGAGTTAATTTTGCCTTCAGCGTGTTTATAGTGTGTGTATACAACCTTAATAGTCTTTTATTTTACTGAGTATAAGAGTATCAGTAACATGACACACATTGTTAGCACTACTGCTCTGAAATTCGGTTTGCTTAGAGTTCATTTCCATGAGGCTGGGCCTGGATCTCTCACCAGGGGACCTGGCTGTAGGAGGCATTGAGGGTGGGGAACCTCATGGGGCTAGGGGAGGACCGAGTACTGTGTGTTCCCAAGAAGAGTTTATAAATATTCTTTCAAAATTGTCTAGCACGTTCAAAGGCATTTTTAATATTGCTTTAATTTAATATTGGCGCAGAGAAATGTGTCTTCACAGTATTTTCCCCTAAATCCGTGTTTGTAGCGTCTAATACACAAAGGGTGGAAACAGAGAAAAAAATGTCAGCTATGCCTTTCATATTCTGAAATGAGACCATATATAGATGTAGAAAGTCATGTTAAAAAGGTTCATACACATAGACTCACGCATCCCACATATCAGGGTCAAAGGTGTACAATCAGAGGCAGCTTTCAGTCGAAGGGGCCAAAAAGAGATCATACACTTTATTCCGTCCTTCTTTTATCTCTAACCCCCACCCCGATCGCCACCCTCTAGGACACAGGGGCCAGAATGACCTAAACAGCCAATAGAATTTTAGGGTTAGTCTGACTAGTGACATCCACACTTTCTGAGCATGGATCAGGCCTCTTCTGCCATGTGCAACCCTCGGGGCCCCTCCCAACTGCTCTCTGCATCTCACACGCTGACTTGGAGCCACAGGTGGACTGCCCATCTCAGGACAGCAGGGCAGAACTGGGCCCTGGGTGTGACACTCCATCTTCTGGTAGAGGACCAGCTATTGTCCAGCCTGGGCCAATCTGTTCCCTGCCCTACGTGGGCAGGCCCTGGGCAGGGTGAGCCCCTTTCACCTGCCTCCCTCCTAGATGGACCCTTGGAAGGCTTCCTGGGACCCCAGGGGGTCTGCCCCTTTTTCTAGCTCCCTTGCCTGAACCAGTAGCCCACACTCTCCTGCTTCCAGGTGTACATAGCCCTGGAGCCCCAGGGAGACTGGGGAAGGACACCTGGGGGTGCCTCCTCATTGGTAGGGCAGGCTCCTCTCAGAATCTGAAAGGGAAATGGAGAATGGACTGTGACTGCCTTTGGGGTCCCCTTCAGTTAGGGCACACCATTCTCTGACTGGACTAGAGGCCTAATGGAGGAAGCTGAGAAACCTTCACTTTGGGAATCCACCCTTTTCACAACTTCCCTAGGCCTGGGGAACTTCCCAGGAGGTTCTCTGAGGCGGGGTCTGGACTGACCTAAGCAGGGAGGATGGTAAGGTTAGTGACGGACATCTTAAAGATGTCCTCCATCAAGACAATTGCTTGGCTTGCTAAGCTAATATTTTTCTGCAGGAACCTTTTTTGGCACTTCAGTATTTGTCTGTTTCTAGGATCTTCTCTATATTTCTTCTGTGAGAAACACTAACCCGTCCCCAGGCACAAGAATGTCTCAGGGGAAGGAGAAGAATGTCATGTGTTCACAAGGGCAAGTAAAAGGCTACTCGTAATTTACAATATTATATATACATGTACAGAAATACATACATCCCTTGCAGCAATCATTTCTTGAGTAACTACTATGAAATTCACCTGTTAGGTGCATTGTAAACTGTGAGATCAACAAAAATAGATGAATTACTTTGAATTAAATTATAATGTCCACAAAAGCCCACACAAATCTCTCCCCATATTTTGACTAATGAAGGTACATTCAAAATAAATCTCCTTGAGATCCATGATTGTTGCACATTTCAAATAAAAATTTTCATAAACTCTAAAACCATTAAAAATATTGCTCCAGAAGTAGCAGGTTAGCAATTAGAATACATTAAAAAGGCCAGTATGGTGGTAAAGGAACCAGTACCCTCTTCTATGGACACTTAAATGCAAAATAGATACCAAAACCAGACAAAGACACATCAAAAATAAAACTACAGGACAAAATCCCTGATGGGTATTGATGCAAAAATTCTCAACAAAATACTAGCAACCTCAACTCAACCACACATTAAAAAGATCATCATGATCAAGTAGGATTTCTCTCAGGGATGCAAGGATGGTTAAACACCGGCAAGTCAATCAATGTGATACATCATATCAACAGAATGGAGGATAAAAACCACATGATAATTTCAATTTATGCTGAAAATCATTTGATAAATATCAACATCCCTTCATGATAAAAATCTTCATATAGAAAGAACATTCTTTGACACAATTAAATCATATATGACAGACCCACAGCTGGTTTCATATTGAATGGGAGAAAATCAAAAGTCTTTCGTCTAAGATCTAGAATATGTAAAGGATGCTTAGTGTCACCACTGTTATTCAACAGAGTACTGGGGGTCCTAGTTAGAGCAATAAGACAAGAGAAAGAAATCAAGGGCATCCAAATTGGAAAGGAAGAAGTAAAATTATCCTTGTTTGCAAATGATATGATTTTACATTTGGAAAAATGTGTAGAATCCACCAAAAAATACCTTTTAAGCTGATAAATTCAATAAAGTTGCGGGATACAAAATCAACAAACAAAAATTAGTGGCATTTTATGTGTCAAACAGCGAACAATCTATAAGAGAAATTAAGACAAAATCCCATTTATAATAGCTACAAATAAACTAGCTAGAAATTAACTTAACCAAAGAACTGAAAGGTCTCTACAATGAAAACTATAAAACATTGATGTAAGAAATTGAAGGCATTCATCACAGAAATAGAAAAGACAATTCTAAAATATATATTGAACCACAAAATACACAGAATAGCCAAAGCTATTCTAAGCAAAAAAAATAATAAAACTGAAGAAATCACATTACCTGACTTCAGATTACACTACAGAGCTATAGTGAACAAAACAGTATAATGCTGGCACAAAAACAGGCACATAGACCAGTGGAACAGAACAGAAAAGCCAGAAATAAACCCACAAATCTATAGTGAACTCATTTTTGACAAAATGTTCAAGAACACGCACTGAGGAAAGGACAGTGTCTTCAGTAAATAGTGCTGGGAAAGGTAGATATCTGTATGCAGAAGAATGAAACTACACCCCATCTCTTTCTATACACAAAAAGCAAATCAAAATAGATTGAAATATTTAAATCTAAGACCTCAAACTATGAATCTACTAAAAGAAAATTTTGAGGAAACACTCCAAGACACTGGTCGAGGCAAAGACTTCTTCAGTAATACCCCAAAGGCAAAGGCAACCAAAGCAAAAAGGACAAATGGGATCACATTAAGTTAAAAAGCCTCTGCACAGCAAAGGAAACAATCAACAAAGAGACAACCCACAGAACGGGAGAAAATATTTGCAAACCACCAATCTGAGAAGGGACAAATAACCAGAATATATAGGGAGCTCAAACAACTCTACAGGAAAAATCTAATAATCAAATTTAAAAATGGGCAGAAGACCTAAATAGGCATTTCTCAAAAGAAGACATCCAAATGGCAAACAGGTATATGGAAAGCTGCTCAACATCATGCAAGTCAGAGAAATGCAAATCAAAACTACTATGAGATATCATTTTACCCCAGTTAAAATAGTTTTTATTCAAAATACAGGCAATAACAAATGCTGATGAGCATGTGGAACAAAAGGCCGCGTGTGCACTGTTAGTGAGAATGTAAATTAGTACAACCACTGAGGAGAACAGTTTGGAGGTTCCTTAAACACCTAAAAGTAGAGCCACCATATGCCCACTGCTAGGCATATGCCCAAAAGAAAGGAAATCAGTATATCAAAGAGATATCTGCAGTCCCATGTTTATTGTAGCACTGTTCCCAAAGGCCAAGATATGAAATCAATCTAAGCCTCCACCAACAGACACACGGATAAAGAAAATGGGGTGCACATGCACAATGGAGTACTATTCTGCCATAAAAAAGAAGAATGGGATCCTGTCATCTGCAAGAACATGGATGGAACTGGAGGCCATTATGTTAAGTGAAATGAGCCAGACACAGAAAGACAAGCTTCACATGCTCTCACTTATTTGTAGGAACTGAAACATTTGACCTTACAGATATAGAGGTGGTTACCAGAGTCTGAAAGGGAAGTGGGGGTGAACAGAGTGAGGGTGCTTAAGGCTTACAAACAATCATTAGAAAGAATGAATAAGATCTAGTATTTGATAGCACAACAGGGTGACTATAGTAAAAAATAATTTAACTGTACATTTTTAAATAACTAAGAGTATAATTAGATAGTTGGTAACACCAACGAGAAATGCTTGAGTGATGGACAACCCATTTACCCTGATGAGATTATTACCTATTGCCTGTATCAAAAACATCTCATGTAACCCCAAGATATATACACTTACCACGTGCCCACAAAATTAAAAATAAAATTTTAAAAATATTCCCCCTAAAATTCAATTTAACAAATAAGTTGTACGTGAGGTTTCCGTTTCTAAAGAAATTATTAAAGCATTTTATGTTAACAGAGAAAAAAAATAGTCGGTGCTACCTGAGGCGGTCATTTTTGGGGAAAATCATTGCTGCGAGTCCAGGAATGCTCCCAGTTAGGACCCCTGTGGGGTCACCCATGAGGAACCAGACCTGGTGGATTTTGTTGACCCAAACCCGAAAGTCAACATCCATTTTTCCCACACAGTGGCATACGGCAGAATGAGTGTGAAGGTTTAGATCCTCTGAAACTACCCCCTCAAGTCATTCCTGAGACACAGGAGAGTGCATGGGTACGTGTGTGTAAATATGTGAGTCCGAAATGGTTTCAGCCACTTGGGATGCAGAAATCTCCCTCCTGGAGCGACCTGCTTGGGTTTATAATAAATCAATATCCCCTGAGAAATCCTGGTTCCCAGGAGCTCTGCTGTGTTTGCTAACTGTCTGCAGAGAATCCAGACTCTCTGGAGGCCCCCAAAACAACCCCGTGCTGTGCAAACGAAGCCTCTGGACAGCAGCATAGCCCCTACAACGTCTTCCGTAGTTGCAGATGGCAGACACTGAGTATGAAATAAAGGAGGTTATAGTTAAATAACTGCGATGAGGAAATATTTCCCTGAGTCGGGAGGCAGGATTCCGGCCGTCCAGTTCATAATTAAGCAATAATCCCAAGAAACGCAGCCATTACCAGCAGTTAATGACGACTTTGTTGGTTAACAGCTCGACCTGAAGCTGAAGATTGTTAACACTCTATCAAACTCCTTGTTAAGAGTGCTAAGTTTTTATTTAAACACGCTTGGATCGCAGCTGGAGAGCTGTGGGGGCATCGGGCATCCCCCAGTGGCTAATGACTAGTTTTTTTCCATCAGTCAGAGCACCGGGCACATTCCATTATGTTTATATAATAGTTGTTAACTGCTGCACACTGGTGCCACTTTGTATGGGGACCTCATACGACACTAGGTTCAACTCCTTCTCCTCCCCTTGCACCAAAGACATTTGCGGTTGTTTTCCTTGTTATTGATGTTGCCAACATTTTGACTTCTGTGATTTACCTAAGGCATGTTTTGGAATTTAAGGGAATGCACAAGAAAGGCTAGACACATCAGATTGAAGTGGGGGCGTGTTATCAGCCTGCAGGCTTACCCAAGCCAAACCTGAAGGGTTCGAGGCCAGGGCAGCCTCCTGAGAACTCCAGGCCTTCTCTTTGAAGGTGGTCAATCATCAATGCAATTGTCATCAGAAACATGTCATAGTTATTAGCCAAAGAGCTATTTTACCTTTAGGATTCCGCATTGACTGGAAGCTATCCTCACATAAACCTGCTGCAAATGCTTTCATCTCTTCTCCTTTTTCTTTAGCATAAATGAGAGGCCTGCATTGGGAATGTCAAGCTGCCTTTAGTCAATCATTAGACTCATCAGAGGAAGCCAGAGCAGGTAGGAGCTTCCAGAGAGGAACCTGGGTGTCTGTATGTGTTCAGGTGTGCAGAAAGACAGCAGGATTCTCCACCATCTGCATCGAGATGAACTTGGGTTCCTGGGAATGTTCAGGTGTGTGTGGAGACTGTGGGATTCTCCACTGTCTGCATCGAGATGAACCTGGGCACCTGGTCATGTTCAGGTGTGCAGAAAGACAGTGGGATTCTCAACCATCTGCATAGAGATGAACTTGGGTTCCTGGGTATGTTCAGGTGTGTGTGGAGACTGTGGGATTCTCCACTGTCTGCATCGAGATGAACCTGGGCACCTGGTCATGTTCAGGTGTGCAGAAAGACAGTGGGATTCTCCAGCAACTGCACAGAGATGAACTTGGCCACCTGGGCATGTTCAGGTGTGCATGGAGACAACGGCATTCTCCAGCATCTGCATGGAGATGAACCTGGGCACGTGGGCATGTCCAGGTGTGCATGGAGACAGCAGGATTCTCCACCATCTGCATGGAGATGAACCTGGGCACGTGGGCATGTTCAGGTGTGCAGGAAGACAGTGGGATTCTCCACTATCCACACAGAGATAAAGTTGGCAACCTGGGCACGTTTACTTGTGCAGGAAGACAGTAAAATTCTCCACCATGTGTATAGAGATGAACCTGGGCACCTGGGTGTGTTCAGGTGTGTGGGAAGACAGCGGGATTCTCCACTATCTGTGTAGAGATGAACTTGGGTGCCTGGGTATGTTCAGGTGTGTGTGGAGACTGTGGGATTCTCTACTGTGTGCATCGAGATGAACCTGGGCACCTGGGTGTGTTCAGGTGTGTGGGAAGACAGCGGGATTCTCCACTATCTGTGTAGAGATGAACCTGGGCGCCTGGGCATGTTCAGGTGTCCGGGGAGACAGCGGGATTTCTCCACCATCTGCATAGAGATGAACCTGAGCACCTGGGAGTGTTCTGTGTGTGGGAAGATAGCGGGATTCTCCATCATCTGCATATAGATGAACCTGGTCACCTGGGCATGTTCAGGTGTGCAGAAAGACAGCGGGATTCTCTACTATCTGCATGGAGCCATGATACGCACTTCTTTCTTATGACTGGAAGAAAAAGTTCAATCAAAGGGACCCACGTGGACACGCTCAGGTGTGTTGCTGACCCTGTTCCGTGGTCCCATCATCCACATGGAGTCCACACGGCCCTGCCAAGTTAGCGTCCCACAAACCCACTCCTTTGTGGCATCTGTCAGAGGCATCCAGAATTCATTATCATATTAATGTCAGGACGGGCTCCCCTGGAACTCTGAGTTTTGTCTGTGCAAGGGCTTCCCGGGGCATTGGAGAAGCAGAGCAAAGCCTTTGGAGCAGGAGGCATTCAGTGCGAGGTACGGATGGGCCAGGCCCTTTGTTCTGCGTGGCCTGGCGGGGGGGCTGTTCTGGGAAGCAGCCAGCCTGCCTTGGTCTCAGTGAACATGGCCGTGCCATTGTGTGTGTTTAATTGTCACTATGTGCCTGGAATCTGAGGGGTGCTCTGGAGGCTGAGGACAAGTGCTGGGAGCCCTCTGCCAGACCGAACAGAGGCCCAGTGCTCCTGCATTCCGTCCCTGTCACCTTTGCTCAAAGAGGGATCCTCCTGACAAAGCAATTAAAAAGTATGACTTGTTTACAAAGCCGTCTGTGCAGAAACCCCAGGATGATCTCTCTGGCACTTTTGCACATGGCTGTCTTAACAGGTTCTCCTACTACAAAGCAATTATTTAGACCCTGAGATATCAAGACAGGTGGACAAATAAAAAACTGACCACAGTGCCTCCTGAAAGGAGACTAAGGGGCCGTGTGGTATTTCCTGTCTTTTTTAGAGACAGGGTCTTCCTCTGTTGCCCAGGCTGGAGTGCAGTGATGGGACCGTGGCTCACTGCAGCCTTGACCTTCTGGCCCAAAGCAATCCTCCCACCTCAGCCTTCCAAAGCGTTGGGACTACAGGTGTGAACCACTGCACCCGGCCTGAATTTTCCCCTTTGAAAATGCCATTGTCCCCCGCTACATGCTGAAGCATCTGTTTTACAGCCACCTCGTGTCTTTGGTTATATAGAAGATCTTTCTTTGCCAGGCAAGACTCAGTCCAGTGAAAACACTCACTGGGCATCGCCTGGCATTCTGTATGCTGACAACACAGCTGTCCAAAGGCAAGGGATTAGGATTTTCTAAAGCATGTTTCTTAGGATGGCAGTGACACAATGAGTTATTTGTTACATTTAGACAGAGCCCAAATTTTTCCTTTTAGTCATGGTTTACCTTTTTTAAAGTGAGTTTTAAGTAAATACTTACCAAGAACCCAGGGTCAAGATCTGGGCTGGCCTCAGGTCGTGTTTCTTGGATTTCCCCTCCAGGCGCTTGTCCCTTGTCTGCCCTACGTGCCCTCCTGATGCATCCCTTCTCCCATTCCAGCAGTGACACCCTTTCACCTGCACCTTGCTACCACACCCTCAAAATTTCTGAAGTCATTTATCTTCTGATTCATCCAGGACGGCTTCCTTCCAGATGCAGCTGGGCCTCTGCCTTTATGCAGGAACCCATCAGAGAAATCGCACTGCCTTCTCATCACCTGCCTTTCTGTATTCAGAGGGCTGTGTGGACTGCAGTACTAAGAATTTAATTAGGTCCTTCTGTTGCTTATGGAGATGTACTTTCATCATTTCGGTGAAGTCCAACGTCTCAGCAGAAGGAAGAGCATCTCTTTCTGTTCTCCTGTCCTCATGGTATCCATGTGGGTGGCCTCACCCTGGCAGATATTTGGGCACTTGGCCCCTGAGTGAATGCTTGGCATGTATGACCCTCCTGTGCCATTCGCTCAAGCTTCTGTGCTTCTCAAGTCTTTAGACCTGGCATTTCTCTCTTGGCACCACCTGACCCTTTTCCATCTTCTTTGTCAGACACCATAGCAAAAGATGTGCACATGGAAACATCTTCTCCACTTTCCAATGGTTGTCTTGTTAAATTAAATTTATTTTAAAGCTGTCTCTTTCCATATTTTAAGTGTGCATTACAGGTCTCTCTGCACATGGTGAACTGAAACCTAACTGGATGTGTAGATAGACTGTAACCTACTCTCGTGCCAATCACCAAGTTTTGGCCAATCACAGGTGGTCCACTGTTCAAGCCAGGTTCAAATAAGGCAGCCTGAGGTGTTTGTGTGCCTCACTTCCTTTGTTCTGTCCATCAATCCTCGCCGACTGCACAGCGCTGCAATCTCTCTGAATCTATTCCACTTCGGGGACTGCCAGATTCTTGAATTGTTCTTTGCTCAGTTAAACTCCCTTAAACTTAATTGTCTGAAGTTTTTCTTTTAACAGTCTTTGACCATCAGATGAGAGGGTGAATTTGGAATGCTCTTAGGGGGTCTAGGACTTTGCCTTTGGTTTTCATTTCATTTTACGTTATTCTGATATGAAGTCAGCTCCACTGGTCTCCTCATGGGACTCCTGGGGGCCATGGTCCTCAGAGAGCTCACTGACGGTCTCTGCTGAAAGAACTGGAGGCTGCAAGAGTATAACTGCTCTTGTGGAAGGGCGGCTGCTCCTACCCTGGGGAGTCCTCACCCACCCATCCATACCCATTTTTTCCCTCCCTGTCTCTGAGCTGCCCTCTTGACTCTGGCCTAGTTTCTCCAACTCTGACCACTTTTGTCTCTTTATACAACACGGCCTCCTCCCATCTGGTACCTCAGGGAGCCACTGGCCATTTCTGGGCACTCTTCAGTGGGTGGGCATCTAAGCCACTTCCAGTAAACACAGCCCCCTTGCCTGCAGACACCTGCCTTCTGCCATCAACCTTATTAGGCCTTTAGCTCAGATTCCCTGGTGCAAACCCATGGCCCTCTTCCAATAGGCCATCCTCCTCAGCCTTGAACCAGAGTATTTGAAATGGACATGCCGAGACTCCCCCATTCCGACTGCATTTTCAAATTCTTGTCTTTACTGGAGGGTGTTTTCCTTTCATTTTGATGAAGCAGTTTTCGCCACGACCCCTGCCATCCTCCCAGCCAGACCTTCTCCTGACTCCGAGCTGCCTCCCTCTGTCCCTGTCTCACTCCCCACCCATGTCAGTCCTGCCTCAGACACTTCTTCCTGCTCCTGTCTTCACCCGTGCTCCTCGGTATCCCCTCCACTTCCACCACCTCCATGGGAGGGACTTCCCTGTGACCGACTCTTCTCTGGAGCTCCAAGCCTGGATTTGCAAGCTGGACCTTCTTGGAGTCTCACAAATAAAATGCATCCCAAACGTATCCTTAACCCTTTTGCCCAGACCCTTATAGCCCTCTTGATTCCTCTGTTTGTATTAATGATGTCCACATTTTTCACTAAACTCGGAGCAAATTTTTTGTTTTTTCAACTTTTAAGTTCAAGGGTACGAGTGCAGGTTTGTTGCATAGATCAACTTATGTCATGGGAGTTTGTTGTATAGATTATTTCATCACCCAGGTATTAAGACTAGTACCCATTAGTTATTTTCCTGATCCCCTCCCTCCTCCCCCCACACACCCCTTGAAAGATCCCAGTGTCTGTTGCTTGCCTATATGTGTCTATGTGTTTTCATCATTTAGCTCCCACAAGCTCTCTCACTTACAAGAAGTGAGAACATGTGGTATCTGTTTCTCTGTTCCTGCATGAGTGTGCTAAGATAATAGCCTCCAGCTCAATTCATGTCCCCAAGAAGGACATGATCTTCTTCTTTTTTATGGCTGCATAGTATTCCATGGTGTATATATACCACATTTTCTTTATCCAGTCTATCATTGATGAGCATTTAGGTTGGTTCCATGTCTCTGCTATTGTAAACAGTGCTGCAATAAACAAATGCATGCATGTGTTTTTATAATAGAATGATTTACATTCCTTTGGGTATATACCCCATAATGGGACTGCTGGGTTGAATGATCTGTCTTTAGGTCTTTGAGGAATCTCCACACTGTCTTCCATAGTGGTTAAAATAATATACACTCCCAACAAGAGTGTATAAGCATTCCTTTTTCTCTACAACCTCACCAGTATCTGTTATTTTTTGACTGTATAAAGTAGCCATTCTGATTGGTGTGAGATGGTATCTCATTGTGATTTTGATTTGCATTTCCCTAATGATCAGTGATGTGGAGCTTTTTTTCATATACTTGTTGGCCACATGTATGTCTTCTTTTTAAAAGCGTCTGTTCATGTCCTTTGCTCAATTTTTTATGTTTTTTTCTTATACATTTGTTTAAGTTCCTTATAGATGCTGGATGTTAGACTTTATCAGATGCATAGTTTGCAAAAACTTCCTCCCATTCTGTAGGTTGTCTTTTTACTCTGTTAATACTTTCTTTTGCTGCAGACCAGCCTTGAAGTCATCTTTGATTCTTTTTGTTTCCTTGTGCACTCAAAGAGTCACTGTGAGAGGCTGATACTACTGCCACCACTTCTCTCCTATATTGTACTTGTTCTCTATTTTCTAATAAAGCATTGCCCCCACTGCCTGAAATGCAGCAATAGCCGCCTTAATGGTGGTCCAGCCTCCCTTACATCTCAATCATGCTCATGCCTTCCTCCCATCAGTTCTTTCATGCTTGTTGATAGGTGCCATGGTAGTACTGGGGAGTGACAATGAGTATCCCTTCATATTCTCAGCTTTTTCACTCCTATCCACCATCTTTCTTTCAGTCAACTGATTTTTGTCTCATGTCAGTGCCATTTGCTTCTCTCATGGAGTGCATGCTGTCACTGAGAAGCAAGGCACAAAAGTAAAATAGTCACAATTAGCAATGTAATCGTGGTGGACCTGGGCAGCAAGATAGAGAAACAGGGTTAGGAGAGCTCCTCCCAGAAACAGGACGCTGCTTGGAGCATGATGAGAGCATCGGGGAGCTCTCCTGAAGAAAGAGCTTTTGAGTCCAGGTCTGGAGGATGAGAATGTGCCAGCCAGGGAAGGAAGCAAGAAGCTGGGCCCTGCAGAAGGGGATGCATGAGCTGCTCTGAGAAGGGGCGAAGCTCCCTGCAGAGCCCGGGATAAGCTCCAGGGAAGAAGCGCAGGGAGGAGAAGGGAGAGCCCAGGAGGAGGCTAAAGACGACCACCCCAGGCTGGGATCCTGCAGGGGCCGTGCGGATCCGATTAGGCTTTGGTGTTTATCCTAAAAGCTCTCATCCTACTACCCTCATTGTGCTTTTCCCTTTGGGATGAAGGGGGTTATGCAGGCACAGAAGGATCAGACCTGCAGCTTTGGCAATGCCTGCTGGCTGCGGGGACCGAGGCTGAGCAGGATGGCACTGGTGGGGGCAGCGTGCTCCAGGGCGAGTCAGAGGTCCTGGTCTCAAACTCCTGCATATGAGGACAATGTCTCCTCTGCTGCATGAGAGGCTAAGTTCATGGGACACAAATTATGTAATTATAGGAATGAACCAAGCAAAGAACGGCAATGGCCTGGGCCAATTATCTCTGGTGCTAAGAACATCCATTTCAAAAGCCTGCGGAAAAATTGTATCATTTCTCCATGGAGGGAGAGAAGTTGCTTCTCCGTGTTCACTGATTGAGGATGACAGGACAAGGGCAGCCTGGTGGCCTGGGCTGATGAAGGCGTGGCAGCTGGCACCCCGCTCTGCACACACCTGGGGCTCTGTAGGTTGTCCGTGGGGTCCCCTAAGTCTGCTGAACATCTCTGGAACCCAGAACTGGCTCTCTCTTCTCATAAGACACCCAGCCCTCCAGACGAGAGACACATGCACAAGCCAGCAACTGCCTGCACTCGGGAAACCAGGTTTCAAGACACAGCTGCACTGAGAAAATACATTTCAAGATATGGGGAACAAAACAAAACAGCAGTAAAAAGGTTGACTGTTTTCTCTACTTTTTCCTGATTTTTGAGTTATGTGATTGAATCTTAAGTTATGTGGTTGAATATCATGAACAGTTTTAGTCTATTTTTTGTTAAAAACCATAGGCCCACAATTTGGATAAACTGGATAGAAATTTGAAAAACATAGGCATATAGGATGCAGTAATCCAGTTACATGACATTGCAAGGGATCTCACCACTTATATAAAGTAGGTTTCACCATGCACTTACGATGTCAGTCATGTAAGAATTGTTGCTAGGAATATTTTTTCTTGTGTTATGAGAATGCTTTTAAAAATAGTGTTCAAAGACGTTTAAAAAGTATTATTAATAAGTTTGATACTTGAACATGTACATGGCCGAGTACAAATTTGTATCTCATTGACTTAAGGACATATGTGATTCTGCCCTATCTCCATATGATAGAAACAAAATATGGTGCTAAATAACCAAATGCACATGAAATCCTGCACAGCTCAAATAGGCAACATGAATTTTTCCTAGAGTTAAGAGGCCCATTACTTTACTGGGAATTAGAACGCTCAGATTTCATACTGAACTTCTCTTTGTGGAGGGATGTAAACCAGTCTCTGACATGTTAAAAGTGTTATATTTGAAATAATCATCATAATAATTCAGGACTAAAGAAACCCATACATTTCTCAAATGAAATTATTTTTCTTATCGTTCATCTAAGATTCATCCCACGTCTTTTGTGAGGAACTGTAGGTTGTTTGCTTCATGTTGTTTTCAGTGTAAATAAGCAAAGCTGGGGCATAGGTAGTGATCTCCCCGTAACAACTCATGGTTCCTGAGTGACCTGAACAACCGCAGCCTGGTCAGGGTCCTGGTTAGGAAGGAGGCCCTGGCACCTCCTGCTTCAGCCAAGAGACCTGGCCATTTCTGTCTCGGTTTGTCTCTCTTGTGCGTCATGTCCCTGACACGGTTTAGACGGTGAGTCCCCCAACTCTGTATTCAAGAACACACTCCTTCCATGGCATAGACAAATACAAGCGGGGAATTAAAAAGCGAATATCCTATGCTTTCTCTTAAGATAGACATTAGCATAGTAAAGTAACTGTAAAAATCATACGAATACTAAGGAACACAGCTCCTAAACCCAAACATGCAATGCCCCTTTTCACAAATATATCCAGTTTCTCGTGTCATAAAGATGCCCAACAAAAAGAAATGGAAGGGCTCAATTATGTCATTAGCATTGAATTCCTAATCAGCTTTCTAGGGAGAAGAATTGGTGGTTTGAAATACAAATATCTCCAGCCAGAATGTAATAATCTGTGAGTTATGTATTGACATCAAAAACACACAGACACAGCTCTGCACAGAAGTTATTGCCGTGTGAGTCACATATTAAAACATCACCACCTCCCCTTGTTTTCAGTGTGAAGATGATCATTTTCCCCATCTATCCACCTCTCAACTCTGAGGTGAATCCACGACCGCACACTCATCATCGTTATATCGTCCTCACTCCCTCCCTGCCTTGATTCCGTGCTCATTTCATCCAGCCTCTGTGGATTTCCCTCTCCGCATAATCAAACTGCCGTATCAAACACAGAGGAAGTCTATAGTGGGCAGAATATATCAATTAAAAAATGCGAGTTAGAAAAAAAAAGAAAAGGCTTTCATGTGCCCACATGTCCCTGAGCTGGATTAGCGTGGCTGGGAGCAGGTTGAGTATCAACGCATCGCCCGGGGAAAGTTCGTAGGCAACATTCATTTGCACAACCAGCACACTTGAAAGACTCCAGCGCAGGGCTGTGTTCCTGGCCGCAACAAAACACCTGCTTGAAGTGGAGACAAAATGCCAAGCTGGAGAGAGTTCAAAAGAACAGGGTGACAATCACACAGTGTTGAACAACAGCAACGGCAACCCAATCACTGCAGTCTTTTGTCCATGGCTGCTTGATTGGGAAAGGCCCTGGCTCGGCGCGGCTCGGCGATGTTTCTAGCAGTGCATTGACCTTTTCTGTTGAATCAAGACCAAATCATGATGGGTTGAAAAGACGTGTCAGGTCCAATTCAGACATACTGAACCACACATTCAGAGCCAGAAAATATAAAGAGTTCCATTGCCCGGGGACAATCCAATTGACCTATGTTTTGTGGCTTTTCTTCGCTTCTGCCCATGCCTGGAGGCACCTAGACAGCCCTTATAGTAAGTACCAGGGCTCCTGAAAGAGTGGAATATCTCCAGGGGCCAGCCCAGGGTAATTCTGGGCAGCTTGACGGAGAAGTAGGTCTTTTGCAAAATGTCTCTTGAAGGGCCAGAAGTAAAACTTAGCTAAGTCTTTATAGTATAGCCATACTCAGAATCGCCTGGGAGATCTGAGATATCTATGAGCCAGATGTGCCAATGCTCAAAACAACCACAGACACACACCCTGTGATCAAAGTGGAAGTTCTATTTAAATTCTGATTTAAAATGTGGGCAGGAGATATCAGGAAGCAAATGAAAGACAATGAGGTGGGAGACGGCCCCAAAAGGCAGAAATGAAAGGGAAGATCCCAGAAGGGAGTCTTGGTTCCAGGACCTTGCAAGAAACAAGCCTCTGCCTGTTCTTAACTCAAGAAATCAAGTTACCTTTTCTTCAGAGTTAAATTTAAAATTCTCGCTCAATGAACAGGCATGTTCCCTTCTCCAAGACCACGAGAAGTCATATATACCATGTTCCTTTCTTTGCTGTTATTGCCAGAAGATACGGAATTAGGTGAGTATAATTTCATGAATATAATGGTATCAGGGCATAGAAGATTCTTAATTCCTTAATAAAGAATACAAATATCAAGCACACCTCCCACCCCCCACCTTTATTAAACATTAATGCATTTTGTATGTTTTTCATATATTGTACTCAAATAAAATTCAAGTTTCTCATTAGCTCCTTTCTAAGAAACCCAGCAATATTATGTTCCTGTTTTTGCAGAACAAAGGCACTGACAAGGTCTGTGGGAGGCAGACCGTTCTCCACTTGTGTCTGAGCAGGTGGAGTGCCCGTGGCCTTAGAGGGGGCAGCGCTGTGCAGTGAGGCTGGGGTCCTCATGCCACTCTGTGTCCACCAGCAGCCTCGGGAACTCAGGCAAGTCCCCTAACATCATGACCTGCCTGTATCCTCATCCAGGTCAGATGAGAAGTTCAGGATAAATCCTCCTTCTTGCTCTTTTCACCTTGGACATAATTCATAATTTAAAAACATTTGAGTGAAGGAGAAGAGAGAACATGAAAGTCAGAGGGCTTAATGGCCAAAAAATTATGTCAAGATTCTTATTTGGGAAATCCACTCAGTGTGATGGCATACGCTGTAAAGCAAACATGAGCATCATTTTTGGCAGACTCACCCACCGGTCAGGGCTGGCAGATGAAGCCCAAGTGCCTGAAGACACCAGGATTTTCCAGGAGTTAGAACCCTCCCTCCTCCACCACTTGGTCTTGGCCTGTCATCTGAACATCATGTCTTTGCCTAAAATTCTGACAGCTCTCAAAATGCAAATATCCCTGGGGTAAATTTGTGGCACCTGAGAAAAATGAGCAATCTATTAAGCTTAGTGCAGACCATCTTGAAGGTGAGAGGAGAGGTGGAAGGTGGGCAGAAAGGTCTGTCTCCTGAGAAAGGAGGGGTAAGGGGGCCGAAATGGGGAGATGCAGAGGAACAGGTCTCCTCTCGTCTGCCCGCTGCAATGTCTTACACAGGGGGACTCTACTCACTGCTTCAGTTCTTAGTTCTCTAAGCCAGGAGGTACTATTCATCAATTTTAAAATAAATTAGGGTTTTTTCCTCAACAAATGTGTGATCCTTGCATGCCTAAACATTTTTTTTCAATTCATTTGGCAACAAATGACGGCCTACGAAGCCAATTTGTTCCTCTCATTTAAAAATAAATTCTGGATTCAGATCATTAGAGCTGCTCTTGGGAGAATATGATAATAGAGGTTTCCGTTAGTGGAAAGAAATTCTCTCCCACTATAATATCAAGACATAAATTGTGGGAAGTGCCCTTTTATTTTCAGACTGGATGCCTTGTGATTTATATTTATATTTTTCTGTGCAATCTTTTTTTAAGGAAGTGATAAAACAAGGACCTCTGTATCCATATTTTTATTTCCTTCGTATGAAGGACCACAGCATACAAAATGCAAATGGAAAGAAGAGAATCAAGTTATTATCTTGACTGATATCCTCTATCTACCAGTCAAGATTATCATTCTATTCTCTTCTTTTATCAAGATTAAATATCAAGATGATTTACTCTTGTTCATTCAAAATTAATAAACATTATTTTTAGAGCAGTTTTAATTTTGTAGCAAAATTGAGCAGAGAGGACAGTTTCTGTACACCCCAGCCACCACCCACGCATGACTTCCCCATTATCAACATTCTCTAGCAGGGTGATTTGTGTGTTACAATTAATAAACCTGCATCGATACATCGTCATCACCAAAGTCCGTGTGTTACATTAGGGTTCAGTTCTGAGGTACACCCTATGGGATTAGACCAACAGATGAAGACACGTATCTGCCATTATTGTATTACTCAGAGTAGTTTCTCTGCCCCAGAAATCTTGTTTTCTGCTTGTTTGTCCTTCCTTCCCCCTGCTCTGCCCCTGACAACCACTAATCTCTTCACCATGTCCATCATTTTGCCTTTTCCAAAATGCCGTAGAGTTGAATCATGTTGTATGTAGCCTCTTCTTATGGACACCTTTTACATAGTGCTATGCTTTTCAGTTTCCCCCTGTCATTTCATGGCTTGATAGCGCATTTCTCTTTAGCACTGAATGATGGTTCATTGTGTGGATGTACCGGAGTTTATATATCCGCTCACCTACTGAAGGACATCGTGGTTGTTTCCAAGTTTTGGCAACTCCGTGTACAGGTTTTGTGTGAACGTAAGTTTCTAACTTATTTGGATAAATACCAAAGAGCATGCTTGCTGGATTTGATGGTTAGAATATACACAGTTTTGTGAGAAAACACAAAACTCTCTTCCAAAGTGGCTGCATCATTTTGCACTACCACCAGCAGTGGGTAAGAGTTCCTGGATCTCCACATCCTTGCCAGAATTTGGTGGTGTCAGTGTTCTGAATTTTGGGCATGCTAATTGGTGTATAGTGGTACTTTATTTTTTTAAATTTGCAATTACTTAATGACATCTGATGTTGAACATCTTCTTATAAGCTAATTTGCCTCCTGTATATCTTCTTTGGTAAGGTGTTAAAGTTTTGATCAGTATTTTTTTTCTTTTTTTTATTACAGAGTTTCACTCTTGTTGCCCAGGCTGGAGTGCAGCAGCATGATCTTGGCTCACTGCAACGTCTGCCTCCCGGGTTCAAGCGATTCTCCTGCCTCAGCCTCCCACGTAGCTGGGATTACAGTAATGTGCCACCACGCCCAGCTAATTTTTGTATTTTTAGTAAAGACGGGTTTCAACACTTTGACCTGGTTTTTAATGAGGTTATTTTTCTTATTGTTCAGTTTTAAGAGTTATTTGTGTATTTTGAATAACATATTATTCAAAGTACATGTTATCAGACATGTACTTTGTAAATATTTTCTCCTAGTCTGTGGGTAGTCTTTCCTCTCTCTTGACATGTTCTTTCACACAGCAGAAGTTTTAATTTTCACAAAGTCTAACTTACAGTTACAGTTTACAGTTTTCTTTTATGCTCTCTTCTATGCATTTTATTAATATTTTATTTTATATTTAGGTCCATGATTCATTTTGAGTTAATTTTTTGAAGAGTGCAATATCTGTGTCAAGTTTCATTTCTTTTTCTTTTTTTTTTTCTTTATGTGGACTTCCAGTTGTCTCAGCATCATTTGTTGAAAAGACTGTCTTTGCTCCGTTGTTTTGTCTTGGCTCCCCTGTCAAAGATTAATTGATTATAATTGTGTGAGTTGACTTCTAGGTTCTCTATTGCATTTCATTTATCTATTTATTTATTCTTTCACCAATATGACACTATTCTGATTACTGTAGTTTTATAGTAAGTAGAAATCATGTAGTGTCAGTCTCCCAACTCTGTTTTTTCTCCTTAAATATTGAGTTGTCTATTCTGGGTCTTTTGCCTCTTCAAACAAACTGTAAAATCAGTTTGACAATATCTAAAAATTAACATGCTGGAAGTTTGATTGGGATTGCATTGAATCTATATATTAAGTTGAGAAGAACTGACATCTTGCAATATTGAATCTTCCTTCTTAATCATGTGCATAAAATATCTATCCATTTATTTAGTTCTTCTTTGATACCTTTTTCACAGTTTTGTGATTTTTCTCGTAGAAATCTTATGCCTGTTTTGTTGGATTTAAACCTAAATATGTTTTGGAGTGGAAACGCAAATGGCAATGTGCATTTAATGTAAAATTTTATTTGTTCATTGCCGGTTTATAGGAAAGTGGTTGACTTTTCTGTATTAACTTTGTGTGCTGCAACCTTGCTATAATTCTTCATTAGTTCTAAGAGTTTTCTGGTCAATTCTTTCAAATTTTATATGTGGAAGATTATGTCATCTCTAAGCAAAGACACTTTTATTTCTTATTTCCCAATCTGCGTACCTTCTACTTACTTTTATTGTCTTACTGCATTAGCTAGGATTTCCAGTATAATGTTGAAAAGCAGCAGTAAGAAGAAACATCCTTGCTTTCTCCTTGAGCTTAGGAGAAAAATTTTGAGTTTTTCAGTGTTGAGCATAAAGAGATCTGTAGATTCTTTGTAGATGTTCCTTAAAAAGTTGAGGAATTTTTGCTATATTTCTAGTTTCCTGAAAAGAATACTTATAATCATGAATGGATGGTGAAGTTTGCTAAAATTTTTTTTGGAACTACTAATTTGATTATGTAACTTTTTTTTTGTAGCCAGTTGATGTAATATATTAACTGATTTTCTAATGTTGAGCCAATCTTGCTTTCCTGTGATAAATCCAACTTGGTCATGTAATACAAGCCTTTTAATAAACTGTTGAATTTGATTTGCCAATATTTTGTTGAGAATTTTTGCATTAATATTCATGAGATATTAGTATGTAGTCTTCTTTCTTGAAATGTCTTTGCCTGGTTTTGGTATTAAGATAACATTAACCTCAAATAATGAGTTAGTAAATGTTTCTTTTTTTTTATTTTTCTGAAAAAAAGATTGGAGGGAATTGGTGCAATTTCTTTCTTAAATATTCAGTAGAATTCAGCAGGCAACCTACCTGGGTCTGGTGCTTTCTGTTTTGAAAGGTTATTTAACTATTAATTCAATTTCTCTAACAGATATTGACCCATTCTGATATTTTAATGTTTTCTTGTGTAATTTTCAAAGGATTATGTCTCTTAAGATATTATTTCAGTTCATTTAAGTTGTCAAATTTGTAAGCAAAGAATTTTTAATAATAATATTTTATTATTCTTTTAACATCCATATGATTTTTGGTGGTATTTTCTCTTTCATTTCAAGAATTAGTAATTTGTGTATTCTCTCATATTTTAGCCAGGTTAGAGGTTTATCAATTTTATGGATCTTTTCAGAGAACCTTTTAGTTTTGTTCCATTTTTTCTATTGATTTCTTGCTTTTAATTTTATTAATTTCTGCTCTAATTTTTATTATTTCTTTTTTTCTATTTCCTTTGGGTTTAATTTGCTCTTCTCTTTCTAATTTCTTCAAGTGGAAGCTTATATTACAGGTTTTAGATTTTTAAAAAAATTATATTATATGATTTTAATGCTATAAATTTCCCTCTAAGTACTCTTCTTCCATCCTACAAAATTTGATAGATTACATTTTTATTTTCATTTAGATAAAAAGTTTTTACAGTTTTTCTTGAGATTTTCCTGATGTGTTTTGTTTAAACTCTGAATATTTTGGAATTTTCTAGCTTTCTGTTACTCATTTCTAGTTTAATTCATTGTTGTCTGAGATGAGGCATTGTATGATATCTATTCTTTTACATTTTTAAAGTGTGTTTTATGGCTCAGAATGTAGTCTATCTTTGTGAATGTTTCATATGATCACAAGAAGGATGTGCAATCTGTCATTGTTGGATAAAATAGTCTATAGGTGTCAATGAGATTCAGTTGATTGAATGAATATCCAGTTGAGCTCAATATCCCTTTACTGATTTCCTACCCGCTGGACCTATTTCTAAGAGAGAGATGTTAAAATATTCAACTCTTCTAATAAATTATTTCTCTTTACAGTTTTGTTAGATTTTGCCTCACATATTTTGACTGTCTGTTATTAGGTGCATCATGTGCATACACCTATGTCATCATGTAATGTCTCTATCACTGATAAACTTCCTTACTCTGAAGTCTGCTGTGTCTAAAATTAATATTGCCACTTCCACATTCTTTCAATTAATGTTAGCATGGTGTATCTCTTTCTTTCCATTTACTTTTAATGTATATGGGTCTTTATATTTTAAATGGGCTTCTTGTAGGCAACATTTAGTTGAGTCTTGCTTCTGGACCCACTCTTACAATCTCTGTCTTTTAATTGGTGTATTTAAATTATTACAATTTAAAGTGATTATTTATATAGTTGAATTAGTATCTACCATATTGTTACTTTTTTCTGTCTGGTGACTGATCTTCGTTTCTACTTTTGTCTTCCATATTTTTTCTGCCATTTGTGTTTTTAATGGACGGTTTTGATAGTTTAATTTTCTCTCATTTCTTAGTATATTATTTATTCTCCTTTTTAAAGCTTTTCAGTAGTTTTCCTAGATTCTCCAATACATACTTAAAACCGTGAGTCTTCATTCACATATTATTCCTCTTCACAGATAGTGCAAGTACCTGATAAAAAATTCTAATTCCTTTCTTTTGCCCCTTGTGTCATTGCCATTATTCATTTCAGTTATAAAAACAAACATGTACATATATATGTGTATGTAGTTTTGATCAAATTGTTATTTATTAAATCAGTTAAGAATGAGAAAAATAAAAGTTTTTACTATTTTTAATTTACTGAGTCTTCAATGCTTTTTCTTTCATTATGTAGATCTGAATTCCTGGACTATGTCAGCTTCTTCTCTCTGAGAATTTGTTTCAGTATTTCTTGCAAGAAAAGACTATTAACAATATATATTAGCAAGATATCTATCTATCTATCTATCTATCTATCTATCTATCTATCTATCTCAATTTTATTTTGCCTGAGAAAGTCTTTTATATTCACTTTTGATGAATAATTTTACAAAGTATGCAAGTCTAGGTTGAAAAGTTTTTTTGTCTTTTGTTGATGTTGTTGTTCTGTCAACACTTCAAATATTTTGTTCCACTTTCTTTTTGCTTGCATAGTTTCTAATAAGAAATCAAATGTAACTTTTACTTTTGCTCCTCTGTTGGTAAAGTATTTTTATTTCTGACTTGTTTCAATATTTTTTCTTTACTTTTAATTTTCTGAATTTTCAATATCATTTGCCTCAAATGTAGTTTTTTGGTTCATTTGCATGTTTGGTTTTGGTGACTTCTGAGCATTACAAATCTGTGGTTTGGTATTTAAGAGTAATTTGAGAAAATTCTCAGTTATTATTGCTACAAAAATTGCTTTTATTTCTTTCTCTGTTTCTTCTTGTTTTGGTATTACAAGTATGTTACTTTTTTTTTTTAGTTTAGTTTAGTTTTCTCACAATTCTTGGATACATTGTTCTTTTTCAGGATTTATTTTCCTTTGCTTTTGGGTTTTGAATGTTTCTATAGAGAAATTGTTTCCTTAGGTGTGTCCAATCTACTAATCAGGACATCAAGGGCATTCTTTACGTCTGTTACTACTTTTTTTTAACCCTATTTATTTTTGATTCTTTCTTAAAATTTCTTTCTGTTTACCTGATGAATTTGTTATTGTGTGTTGTCTAATTTATCCATTAAAGCACTTAGTATGTTAATCATAGTTTTATAATTTCCCACTGTGATAGTTCCAACATTTCTGACATATTTGAGTCTGGTTCTGAGGCTCGTTCAGTCTCTTCAAACTGTGTGTTTGCACTTTAGTATGACTTTTAATTTTTTGTTGACGTGTGGGGATAATTTACTGGGTAAAAGGAACTATGGGAAATAGGCCCTTAGTAATGTCGTGGTAAGGTGTAGGGAGGGAGCACGTGTTCTATGGTCTTAGAATTAAGTCTCAATCTTTTGGTGAGTCTGTGCCCTAGACTGTGACCTTCACCAGTGCTTCTCAGTCCCCTTTCTCCCCGTTAGGTGGAACAGAGTGGCTAGGGAGGGCTGGGGTTGGATATTTTCCTTTCACCACATGTAAGGCTAGAGTTGGCTTGAATTGGTATTTTCCTTCTCCAAGTAGGTTAGGTTCTAGTAATCTCCATTTGTTTAAGCTCTGATAAAACAGTTTCTCCTGAGGGAGGTCTTGTTAAGTAGAACAGAATGTTTCAGTATATATTTAAATAATTCATTTTCCCTGCTCTCTGCCAGAAGCTTGAGGGGATTTTTCTCCACTCTTCACTGTGAAGACCTGGTTAAGTTCCTGAAATGCAAATCCCAGTATGGAGAAACCCCTTTGACCGGGACCCTCTGCAGCTTTTCACTGTCAGGCTTGTCCACACTGAGCTTCCAGCAAATTACTGTTTAGGTTTTCTGCTCTGGAACTGGTTTCCATGGAAGTTTCTGCTCTAGAAGGTTATGATTTCTGTATCTATCTGCCTGTCTCTCAGATTTGGGTATGGGCATTTGTCCTGACTTCCCTCCTCGAATGGTTTTAAAGTGAGCAATTGATTTTCCAGTTTGTTCAGCTTCTCACTTATCATCAGGATGGAGTGGAAACTTCTAAGCCCCTTGACTACCAGACAGGAAACTGGAAAATGCAACTTAGAGATTCTTTCTTTTTTTTCTTTTTTAGATGGAGTCTCCCTCTGTCGCCCAGGCTGGGAGTGCAGTAGTGCAATCTCAGCTCACTGCAACCTCTGCCTCCCAGGTTCAAGTGATTCTACTGCTTCAGCCTCCAGAGAAGATGGGATTGCAGGTGCTTATCACCACACTCTGGTTAATTTTTGTATTTTTAATAGAGATGGGGTTTCACCGTGTTGACCAGGCTGGTCTCGAACTCCTCATCTCAGGTGATCTGACCACCTCAGCTTCCCAAAGTTTTGAGATTACAGGGATGAGTCACCCCACCTGGCCCAACTTAGAAATTTTTATAAAATAAAAGTATATTCTTCCTTAGAGATTTTTGAAATGGGGGACTCAATTTTATTTATTAAGATATATACACAAATATTATGTGTATATATAAATGTAAACATTTACCTGTGTGTGTATATATATATAAATATATACATTTATACATAATATACATATTTTGAAAACCTTATTTTTTTACTTAAAGAGTTTTGTCTTAGAATTTCCAATTACTGCATAGGCACATTGACACATGAAGCTCTATATAGGTAATTTAGCTAATAGGTAATTTAGCTAAGAATTAAGCAGGAGATGATATTGCCCAGGCCCAGTCCTCTTTCTCTTTCATCTCTCTCTCTCTCTCTCTCTCTGTGTGTGTGTGTGTGTGTGTGTGTGTGTGTGTGTGTGTGTATTAGTCAGGATTCTTTAAAGGGACAGAACTAATAGGATAGATGAATATATGAAGGGAGCTTATTAGGAGGATTGACTCACATGGTGAAGTCCCACAATAGGTCATCTGCAAACTGAAGAGGCAGGAAGCCAGTCTGAGTCCCAAAACCTCAAAAGTAGGAAAGCCGATAGCGCAGCCTGCAGTCTGTGACCAAAGGCTCAAGAGCCCCTGGCAAGTCACTGGTGCAAGTCCAAGAGTCCAAAAGCTGAAGAACTTGATGTTCGAGGGAAGGAAGCTTCCAGCATGGGAGAAAGATGAAGGCTGGAAGATTCAGCAAGGCAGCTCATTCCACCTTCTTCCGCCTGCTTTATTCCACTTATGCTGGCAGCTCATTTGATGGTGCCCACCCAGACTGAAGGTGCATCTGCCTCTCCCAGTCCACTGACTCAAATGTTAATCTCCTTTGGCAACAACCAGGAACAATACTTTGGATTATTTAATCTGATCAAATTGACAATAAGAACCATCACTCTGTGTGTGTGTGTGTGTGTGTGTGTGTGTGTGTGTGTGTGTAATATCTCAGTTATATCCAAACCCCAGACAAGAGGTTTCATGGACAGTGATAACCATATGCTCTTTGAAAAATATAACTACCCCAAATATTTTTTTCAGAAAGTTATTGATGTGATGGATAGAAGATGTGACTGGAAACATGTAGAAGTGGGTTCATATCCCAGAGCAGTGACATATTAGCTATATAAAGTCATGCAATTATACCACTTTTCCTACACCACTGTCCTCATCTACAAAATGATAGCACTAAACTAGATAGCTGCTCACAGTGGAGGATATAGAAAGACAAATGATTTCATTCTATGCAAGACATTTAAGAAATACCTCGTGAAATAAAATTGCATTAGCCAACTAGTCTCCTGGAAAGTTCTGAATAGGTGGGAGATGAGACCAGTGACTTCTCTCAGCCTAATAGATCTTTCTGCTCCAACTAGGAAGGGGAGAAAGATAAGAGCCACCTGGAAGCCAAGAAAGGAAGAATCACCAAAGACCATTTCCCCTGCTAAAACCAATTGTAGACGGAATAAAATGCAGAACGAGGCGCCTGCCATATCCAGACAAGGAAGGAACAAAAACCATGAAGATTTTAGCTTACGGTAATGAGATATGTCCCAACTATTATAGGGGCAGAGCTATTACAGTAAAAGAAGTAAATGGGGCCGGGTGCCGTGGCTCTTCCCTGTAATCACAGCACTTTGGAAGGCTGAGACGGGTGAATCACTTGAGGTCTAGAGTTTGAGACCAGCCTGATCAACATGGTAAAACCTTGTCTCTACTAAAAATACAAAAAATTAGCTAGGCTTGTTGACAGGTGCCTGTAATCCCAGCTACTGGGGAGGCTGAGGCAGGAGAATCACTTGAACCCAGGAGGCGGAGGTTGCAGTGAGCCGAGATCGCACCACTGCACTCCAGCCTGGGAGACAGGGTGAGACCCTATCTCAAAAAATTAAAAAATTTAAAAAAAGAAGTAAATGGTTTGCTAAAACTTTGGAATAACATAGGCCTAGATTTAAAAACTTGGACAGAATTTATTAACCTATGTCTCATTTTTTAAAGTCAAGATGATATTATCTTCTTTCAAGGGTTTTCATATTAATTAATTAAAATAATAAATGCATAACACATCATCCAGTACAATATATGATCTTAACGAATGGTAGTTATGGCAATGGTGATAGTGTACCAGTTAGCTAGGGTGTAATAAATATCCACGAACTCGGGAACTGCAAACAATGACTATTACTGCTCGGCAGCCTATTCGTCAGCTGGGCTCACTCGTGTGATCAGCTCTGGGTTGGCTGGGGATAGGCCCATGAGGGGTGGTCTCATCTCAGAGGGCTGAGATAATGGTCCTCATCTCCAGTGTGTTAGTCTAGGCTTGCCCTTTTATCAGTGCTATCAGGGGTCCAAAGAAAAAAAAATGAGAAAATGTCCATGGCTGTTTGAGTCTTACAGCTACTGCAACATCAAATCTACCACATCCTATTGGCCACATCGGGTTATGAGGTCAACTTGATTCAAAGGGAGGGAAATGAATGTGCCTTCGAATAGGAGAGTTGCAGAGGCTCATGGCAAAGGTAGTGAGTACAGATAGGGGGGGATAAGGACCCATTCTGACATCACTATACCCCAGTCAATGATGACAGTGCTCAATGTTTCTGAAATATCCCCTTGTGAAAGGGCCAAGGGAGGATGCATGAGTGGTGAGCAAATACCTCTGGCTGGTGTGTGGGAAGAGTGTGGTTCTCAAGTTTGGAACGTGCAGCTTGTTCTCTGCTTCAGAACTGCGTCCATCATTTGTCTTCAGATATGACCTGGATGCCATTATACCATAATGGAAATGTAACCTGTCACTGATATTAAACAGCAGTGACTGCAATGCAAAAGTTTGTGATATGGAAACCCATGTCAGACAAAACATGGGAATCTTCCTGTATTAAAAAAAAAAAACAACAAAAAACTGTCATGAATCACACATACAGATATGCTGACTTACTTTTTGTTTTTTGTTTGTTTGTTTTTGTTTTTGTGTTTTTTTTTTTTTTTTTTTTTTTTTGAGACTGAGTTTCACTTCATCACCCAGGCTGGAGTGCAGTGGCCAAATCCTGGCACACTGCAACCTCCACCTCCTGGGTTCAAGTGATTCTCCTGCCTCAGCTTCCCGAGTAGCTGGGATTACAGCCATCCACCACCACACCCGGCTAATTTTTGTATTTTTAGTAGAGACAGGGTTTCACCATATTGGCCAGGCTGGTCTTGGACGCCTGACGTCAGGTGATCTGCCCACCTCGGCCTCCCAAAGTGCTGGGTTTACAGGAGTGAGCCACGGTGCCGAGCCCTGATTTACTTCTTAAAAATGTCATGTTATTACTTTCTGCTATTCAGGGTGACTATTCGGAGAGGAAAAATCTAAAAATTACACAGCAGTATTCCCATGACTTAGTTCTGAGTGGTAGTGTTTTTTTAGATAATATATCTTTTCCATAAATGTACTGCATTTTCTAGTTTTGTAAAAGATCAAATAATTATTGGAAACAACACCAAAATAAATCCTGGTAAAAAGGCAAAAGAGGAATCCCCAGAATCCCTTCTCCTACGTGTGCCATGGTGACGATGGAAGGTGTGTGAGCACAGTGCAAGGCACCCATGTGGACGGCGTGGCTGCTGCCAGGCCCAGGTTGGCTGTCCTCATGTGAGCTCTGCCCTGGGCATCTGGAATTGCTCTCGATACTTTTCCCTTGAGCCCGGCATATAGCTATTTCCATAATATATTTTTTAACTGGACAGTGCTTTGTTTTTCAGGTTCTGAAATTGTAGAGACAGGCCAGACGCTGTGGCTCACGCCTGTAATCCCAACAGTTTGGGAGGCCAAGGCAGGCGGATCACCTGAGGTCAGGAGTTTGAGACAAGCCTGACCAACATGTAGAAACCCTTTCTCTACTAAAAATACAAAAATTAGCCAGGCATGGTGGCGCATGCCTGGAATCCCAGCTACTTGGGAGGGTGAGGCAGGAGAATTGCTTGAACCTGGGAGGTGGAGGCTGTGGTGAGCCTAGATTGCACCATTGCACTCCAGCCTGGACTACGAGAGTGAAACTCCATCTCAAATACACACACACACACACACACACACACACACACACACACATTTATATATATATAGTGGAGACAATTTTTTGAAGAGGTTTTAGAGATCGGATTCTGAAACTTCAAAATTTGCAGACAATGGAGCCTACACAAATGTGTCGAATAGCTTCAGAAATAATTTTGTTCTCTTGTCAGTGCTGAGTGACAGCTCTAATAAATTCCTACATTTTAAGCAGACTTATATTTCACATGCACTTGCTCTCCTCTCTCGAGCAGAGTGGAACATCTATTGTCAAATGCATAATATAGCATTAGAAATGCAAACTTGCTGTAGCCAATGGTAATGTGTTATTTAAAACTTATGAACCCAAATGAGGGCTTATTTTCTCCAAATTGAAATTTATAGTTTCATTTTAGGGTGCTAACTTGAATATTGATGGGACTTAGGCATGCTGTTATCAAATGGCAATGAGAAACAGAGCAAGGAAGTGCCAGACACAGAGGAGCGATTAGAGCAATGCATGGATCGTATGTAAAAGTTCCCTTACCCTACTGGTGGCTAAAAACATAGGGAGGCTTTTGTGCAGGTGGGGGTGGTATGCAGCTCTCAGTCTGTTAGTATTCTATTGGTTTTCAAACCATGTGAGTTTAGTGCCAAAGAGAAACAAACAAACAAACAAACAAAACCAGAAAAAGAATAAAACAGAAATGGCTGGTCCTTCACATCTTCCAGAAGAGGAATCTTTGAAATCCCATCACCCCTCTGTTAGATGAGCCTGTAATTAGTAGCTTTGTCTGTCACCTTGGCAAAATAGTTACAACGTCATACTTTACACAGTTGAAATTCAAATCAGTTCACCTAACGGACATTAAAGGTCAGGCCCTCCTAACGGGTCAGAGATTCAAATCAAACAGAATATCTGTTTTCAAGGGGCCTGCAACGCAGAGGGAAACACTTATTTGTGTACACTCTAGATGTCACTGTGTAGCACATATGACATTTTTAAATATACAACAATATAAATAAAATAATGTAAATAAAGACAAAATGCATAATAAAAAATGAAAAAGAAAAATAAATTAAAAAGAAAAATTGAACAAAACTACATAATGATTGCAATCTGAAAAACAAGAACAATTTAAAGGATAGTTACCCTGAATTAGGTAGAATAGAATAATAATTTAGAAAATAAATCAGTATTTTTTAAAAATCCAAACTCCTGTTCCCTACAGAAGTTTCTCCCATCCATAGGGAGTGATTCTCCAGATGTCCTTGATGGAATGAAATGCTACTTGTGGGCTCTATTCTATTTTCAAGATGGTTCTGAAACGTATAGTGTCACCTGGGTCAACTACTGATAGAGTTCGTGTGCTTCTCTGATTGAGTTGAATTGGTCAAAACTACAGGAGAAGCTCCTTCAGCCTGGTCGCTGCCTTGGTTGCAGCCTCATCCTAGACAGCTCTACGGTAAAACAGTCAGTCTCTCCCCTTAGGAAAAGTGGACTGCTCTTCTCACCTGGGAAGGTGCTGCCTGTTGAAGAGGTGCCTGCAATGTGATTCTATGTTGGGAAAAGAGTTGCAGGATATAAATGCAAAACAGAAAAGAGGAGAGGAAAGTGGCCAATGTCAACATCAGCTGTGGCTCTGGGAAATGGCTTCTCTTCGTGAGACATATACATAACTAAGCGACAACAGCAATGATACAGAAAGCATATGGAGGCAGAAGGAAAGGACAACCTCCAACCTCAGTTCATTGCATGGAACAGGATCATTTTCGGGTTCCAGCACTGACGCTTGGACACATTCTGAATTCCTCCTAGGAGAGCTGACTTGGGACTTTTGTCAGGGTGAAGGAAAACAATAGGAATGTAATCAAGTAATCACAATGACCAGGCCTTGAGTCTTATGGGGCCCACTTGTCCAACTGATATAATAGCAGAGACTCATTGCCTCTGTGATGTCACACCAGAGTTATAGTAAATGCAGTTGCAACTATTAATGGCTTTTACTTAAGAGTATGGCAAAATTGTCAAAAACACAAAGGATAATTGCAATTGCTTGTAAAAAACAAACAAACACACAAAAAACACAACAACAACAACAAAAAAACAAGATGCTCTATTTTCCTGGTGGGACAACACAACTATGACCTGTATTAGTCAGGGTTCCCTAGAGGGACAGAACTAATAGGATAGATAGACACATAGAAAGGAAAGTGTATTAAGTGTTAACTTACACAATCACCAGGTCCCACGTTAGGCTGTCTGCAGGCCTGAGGATCAAGGAGAACCGGTCTGATTCTCAAAACTGAAGAAATAGGAATCTGATGTTTGAGGGCAGGAAGCACCCAGCACGGGAGAAAGATGCAGGCTGCGAGGCTAGGTTCTTTTCTCCTTTTCCAATTTTTCTGCCTGCTTTGTATTTGCTGGCAGCTGATTAGATGGTGCCCACCAGATTAAGGTTGGGTCTGCCTTCCCCAGCCCACTGAGTCAAATGTTAATCTCCTTTGACAACACCCTCACAGACACACCCAGGATCAATACTTTGCATCCTTCAACCCAATCAAGTTGACACTCAGTATTAACCATCACAAGTTCACCCCTTGTCAACTTGAACCCATACACATCTCCTGAAATCACACATACTCGTCAAATAAAGACAATAATAAGGTCATAATTACACCTAACATAATACAACTATCCTTCATACAACCAGAAATGCACCAATCCCTGAGTCAAATATTATTACATAAACTTAACAATACTTAAATGCTGATATGAAGTCAATAATAATGATAATCTTATGCCACATGATAAAGGAGAAGGGAATAAAATGAAGATATTTTCTTAGTACAAGTGTATACATGCACAAGCAGGTTTTTAACAAAAGAAAGGGGAAATGCTCAAGACAATTACAGTTTTCATTTCTGCAGCTGGTCACACGGTCGGGGCTGGTATTGATGACTACCTTCTTCTACTGCCCATTCTGTATTCCCTTTGCCTTCAGCAGGCACCTCAGCACATTGTGGATTTTTCCTGGTGGAATGATCCAAACCTTCATTCCCGTAGGGCCTGAGCCATTTGTAGTACTGCCTGGATTGGGTTGTTGTAGTTTCCACTGACCATAATCACAGGGCATGGTAATACTAACAGCCACCCTAATGGATCTCCTGAATTCCATGCATACTCTTCCTTACTTCAGTTGTGGAGTAGTAGACAGATTTCATCTGGATAGTCTGGGTCAATCACCCCAACCAACATTGTAACTCCCTTCTTAGTCTGCTGACTTTAAGAAAGGAGGAGCCTGAAGTGTCCAGTTGGCAATCTTAACTTGCAGTTCAATGGAATCATTGTTGTGTCTCCTGGTGGCAGTGATCCTCTGTCTGGAATTGAGACCTGAAGTCCAGCAGAACATAATGTCGTGGAAACAGGAAGCAAAAATATTGCTAGTGGATCACTAGGGGTGATGGTGAGTGGTGCCACTTTCACTTTCACATGTTGATTCCTGGACCCATGAATCCTGGCTGTGACAGAAACAGTAAAATACATTGGACACCGATTCAGAGCATACATGCCCATTGGATAACTTTGCTTCTGCCCTGCCAAGTATTGTCACCTAGTTGGCATTATAATTGTGACTTCAAAAGGCCATTCCACCGTTCTATCAATGCAGCTGCTTCAGGATGATGGGGAACATGATAAGACCAGTGAATTCCATGAGCATGAGCCCACTACCTTACTTCTTTAGCCATAAAGTGAGCGCCTTGGTGAGAGGCAATGCTGTGTGGAGTACCATGATGGTGGAAAAGGCATTCTGTCAGTCCGCGGATGGTAGCCTTGGCAGAAGCACTGCATGCAGGATAGGCAAACCCATATCCGGAGTAAGTGTCTATTCCAGTGAAGACAAATATCTTCCTTTTCCATGATAGTAGAGGTTCAATATAATCAACCTGCCACCAGGTAGCTGGCTGATCACCCCGAGGAATGGTGCCATATTGAGGGATCGGTGTTGGTCTCTGCTGTTGGTAAATTGGGCTCTCAGCAGTGGCTGTAGCCAGGTCAGCCTTGGTAAGTGGAAGTCCCTGTTGCTGAGCCCATGTGTCACCTCCATCCCTGCCACCATGGCCACTTTGTTCATGGGCCCATTGGGCGATGACAGGGGTGGCTGGGGAAAGAGGCTGAGTGGTATCACAGAATGAGTCATTTTATCCACTTGATTATTAAAATCCTCCTCTGCTGGCGTCACTCACTGGTGAGCACTTACATGGGATAAGAATATCTTCACAGTTTTTGACCACTCAAAGAGGTTCATCCACATAATTCTTCTCTAAATTTCTTTGTGATCAATTTTCCAATCATGCTTCTTCCATGTCCCTGACCATCCAGCCAAGCCTTTGGCTGTAGCCCATGAGTCAGTATATAATCACACATCTGGCCATTTCTCCTCATGCAAAGTGCACAATCCGGTGCACTGCTCAAAGTTCCGTCCACTGGGAATATTTTCCTTCACCACTATCCTTCAGGGATGGCCTAGAAAAGGTCTGTGGTGCTGCAGCTGTCCACTTTTGGGTGGTGCCTGCATATCATGCAGAATCATCTGTGGCCCTAGTCTTTTCTTGCTCTGTCAACTGATCATAGGAAATTCCCCATGAGGCCATCGGTGCAGGCTTGGGGAGGAGGCAGGGCTGCAGGAGTGGAGACTATGGGCATTTGAGTAACTTCCTCGTGTAACTTACTTGTGCTTTCAGGAACTGCTTAAACCCAATCATGTATATACTTCATTTGATGATGGAATGCTGCTGTGTAAGACCCACTTTATGGCTAGATGGGTCAGAAAGCACCCAGTTTATGATAGGCAATTCAGGTTGCATGGTGACTTGATAACCCATAGTTAAACGTTCAGTTTCCATCAAAACCCAGTAATAGGCCAAGAGCTGTCTCTCAAAAGGAGAGTAGTTACCTGCAGAAGATGGCCTTGCTCCCAAATCCTAGAGGCCTCCACTTTGATTCACCTATGGGGGCCTGCCAAAGGCTCCAAACAGCATCCCTATCTGCCACTGACACCTCAAGTGTCATTGGATATGCTGGGTCATATGGCCCAAGTGGCAGAGCAGTTTGCACAGCAGCCTGGACCTGTTGCAGAGCCTTCTCCTGTTCTGGACCCCACTCAAAACTGGCAGCCTTTCAGGTCACTCGATAAATGGGCAGGATTAACACACCCAAATGGGGAAGGTGTTGCCTCCAAAATCCAAATAGGCCCACTAGGCATTGTGCCTCTTTCTTGGTTGTAGGAGGGACCAAATGCAGCAACTTATCCTTCACTTTAGAAGGAATATCTCAACAGTCCCCACACCACTGGACCCCTAGAAATTTTACTGAGGTACAAGGTCCCTGAATTTTTGTCGAATTTATTTCCCATCCTCTGGTACTCAAATGTTTCACCAATAAGTCAGTCCAGTGTGTTTGCTACTTCTTTCTCACTGGATCAAATCAGCATAGTGCCATCAGTGTAATAGATCAATATAATGCTTTGCAGAAGCAAAAAGCAATCAATTTCTCTCTGAATAAGATTATGACACAAAGTTGGAGAGTTGATATACCCCTGAAGTAGGACAGTAAATGTATATTGCTGGCCTTGCCAGCTGAAGGCAAATTGCTTCTGGTGGGCCTTATGAACAGGAATGGAGAAAAAGGCATTTGCCAAGTCAATGACTGCATACCAGGTACCAGGAAATGTGTTCATTTGCTCAAGCAATAAACCACGTTTGGTACAGCAGCTGGAATTGGAGTCACCACTTGGTTAAGCTTACAACAATCCACTGTCATTATCCAAGATTGATCTGTCTTCTGCACAGGCCAAATGGGAGAGTTGAATGAAATGTGGTGGGAATTACTATCCCTGAGTCTTTCAAGTTCTTGATGGTGGCACTAATCTCCATAATCCCTCCAGGGATGCAATATTGTTTTTTATTTACTGTTTTCCTAGGTATAGGCAGCTCTAATGGCTGCCATTTGACCTTTACCACCATCGTTGCCTCAACCTACCAGTCAGGGAGCCAATGTGTGGGGTTCTGCCAGCTGCTAATTATGTCTATGCCAATTATGCATTCTGGCACTGGGGAAATGACAACAGTTTGAGTCCAGGGACCCATTGGACCTATCGTAAGTCAGACCTGTGCTAAAACTCCATCAGTTACCTGACCTCCATAAATCTCTATTTTAACTGCAGTACCAGGATGATGTTTTGGGTCCCCTGGAAACAATGTCAGCTCAGAGCCAGTATCCAGGAGTCCCCAAAATATCTGATCACATTCCTTTCCCCAGTGCACAGTTACCCTGGTAAAAGGTTGGTGGTATCCTTGGGGAATGATGGCAGAAAGATTTACTGCATAACTTTTCAGTAACGTAATGGGGTTCTTTCTTAAGGGGACACAGCCTCCCCTTCATTCAAAGGGTTCTGGCTCTGTAAACTGGCTCAAGTCTGGAAATTGATTGTGGGTGCATGATTCTCTGTTTTTATACTTCAAATTAGTCTTTTGTCCATTCGACCTAGAAGTTTTCTCCTTATATAAATTAAGTAAGAATGCAGTAGACTTCCTATCAATTTCACTTCTAGGAACACCGTGATTAATTAGCCAGTGCCAGAGCTCTGCAAGAGTCAGACTCTTCTGATTGCCTCTTTGCCTCTTCAGTCCATGATGGCAGCTACATCCACCTTGCTTTTGATGGTTGAGTGGTGCCATTGGCTCCTGCCACCTCCAGATCCAATAATTCCCATTGTATTTAAATTTTGTAGTTGAGTGACTGTGGTTCCCACTGTTAGATCTGTCATACAGAGAAGAGCAATTACAGGACTCTTCAAAGATGCAGTTGCTGCTCTTGTAAATCCATTTCTCAAGACATTGGCCAAGGGTGTATGTTCTGGACCCCCCCAAGATGGGATGAGTAAGTTTAAAGTGACTAATCCACTCCACCATCCCAATCTCCCTAAGCCTTTGGATCCCTATCTGTATATTAAACCAAGGGAAGTCAGGCATTTCCAACTCCTTCACAGTGGGCCATCTTTTAATCCATATTTCAACTAACCAAGCAAGTAAACTATCAGAACATTTTTAAACTCCCTGAGCTGCAACATTAAATGCAGAGTCCCAACTTAGTGGGTCCAAATCAATAAATTCAGCCTGATCCTACTCTAAGTTCCTTCTACCATTATCCCACACCCTTAATATGCATTTCCATGCTTGTTCCCCAAATTTCTGTTTATGTAAATTAGAAAACTCAAGCAGTTCTTTTTGAGAGTAATACACCTCCTCATGGATCACACTCTCAATATCACCTCTAGAGACCTGCCAGGGCTTTAGTCTAGTTATTGGTCTAGAAGTAAACATGGGTGTAGCGGGTGGCTCCTGAGGAGAATCAACATTCTTTTGCCTGGAAACTGCCTCAGAGGAGGCCATCACTGTTCCCTCAGGCAACACAGGGTTTATCTCTTCAGGCAAAGGTGGAAAGGCTGATGGCAGGATGAGTCGGGGAGGAGATGTTGCCACTACTGGAAATGGGGAAACTGCTCCTTCTAGCAAAAAAGATTCATCAAGGTTTACAAACTTAGTGTCCCCAGCTTCATCACGGTCCTCCCACACATCCCCATTCCAAGTTGCAGGGTCCCATTCTTTTCCAATCAATGCCCTCACTTTAACAGTAGACACCTAATGAGGTTGTGCATGCACCTTTTTTTTCAGGTCAGCCACTTGCATGGTAAGAGCTTGTGTCTGATTTTCCACAATTTCAGCTCTTTCTGTATAGGAGATAAGACTCTCACTCAGGGCAATCTTAGCAGATGGGAGGCCCAGTATCTGCTTCTGAAGCTGGGAGTTCATCATTTTCTTTCATCACTTTGTCCACTGAACTTAGGAGCAACCAACCAGCTTCATTATGTCCCTTGGTTCTTCACATATGGTCAAAGGTATTATGTACAGAGTCACTAAACTCCTTGCCTCTCATGAGTGGTGAATCAAGAGTGGCAAATGCATTTATTTTGCATAACTCTCTAAACAGTTCATGCCAAACTATCAGTGTTCTCCCTACTATTAGAAGTAGAGTCTTTAGCATTTTGGGGCTTAATCATATTAAGCAGCCAACTCCCAAAACCCCAAAACCAACTAAAGAACTCTATCTTTAATACTCTGTTCCTCTAGAACCACTCCTGGTATCAGAATCTGTATCAAACAGGATTCCCTAGAGGGACAGAACTAATAGGAAAGATCTATACGTATAAAGGGGAGCTTATTAAGTTGTAACTTACACTATCACAAGATACCACATTAGGCTGTCTGCAATCTTGAGGAGCAAGGAGAGCCAGTCTGAATCTCAAAACTGAACAACTTGGAGTCTAATGTTCCAGGCCAGGAAGCATCCAGCATGGGAGAAAGGTGTGGACTGGGAGGCTAGGCCAGTTTTACCTTTTCGTATTTTTCTGCCTGCTTTATATTCACTGGCCACTGATTATGCCCATGAGATTAAGGGTGGGTCAGCCTTCCCCAACCCACTGACTCAAATGTTAATCTCCTTTGGTAACATCCTGGCAGACACATCCAGGATTAATACTTTGCAGACTTGAATCCAATCAACTTGACACTCAGCATTAACCATCACAGGACCTGTTGATGTGCTGACCAGCTGGAGTATTCCCTGCTTCACTTGGCCCTTCCTGGAGTGCCAGTTAACCAGATCAGTCCCTGGCCCACTGGGTTTGTTCTTCTCACATTGATTCATGTCTCTTGTCTCCATTGCTGAACCAAGACCCATCTGCTGTGTATTGCAATTGAGTATGATTATCTCCATACATCAGTACACTTGCATGAGGGACTTGGAGCCACTCAGGATGTGGTCAGGTCTCCTTGCTGGCAAGTGTTTGCAGCAGGATTTGAATAATAACATCTGGAGCTTGAAGATCACAAATGTCTTTGAAGATGCTATGGATCAGGAATGTCCTTGAAGATGCTGATCCCTGGCTATTCCATGATTTGGGAAACACAAGCCAAACTCAAGTAGACATTACACTGAATTTCCTTGTTCTCATGTCTCCTTTTAATGCATAGGGTTTGCTCTAGACTTAATGTTTTTGTCCTTTTAAAATTCATTTGTTGAAGTCATCACCCACAATGTGATGGTATCAAGGAGGCGGGCATTTGGTAGGAGATTAGGTCATGAGACTGGAATCCTCAGGAATGGGATTAGTGCTGTTATAAAAGAGACCCAGAGAGCTCTCTTGCCTCTCGCACCATGGGAGGACACTGTGAGGAGGTGCCCTCTGTGAACCAGGATACAGGGTTTCGCTAGACACAGAATCTGTCAGTGCCTTGATCTTGAATGTCCCAGCCTCCAGAACTGTGAGGATTACATTAATGTTGTTCATGTTAACGTCTATGGTATTCAGTCACAGCAACTCAAATAGATAGACAGGATTATGGGCAAGAATATTATTTTCAGGCCCCTTCCTTCTTCTTCCTATTCTTACGGCATTTCTTTTCTTTGGCGTTTAACACTTCCAAACGTTAGATGACCTTGGAGACTTACAAATTGATACAAGTTGGAAACTTCTGTACACATTTTAGCAAAATAAACACTATTTTGAAATACCTGGAATTGCATGTAAGTCTTATATATTTGGAACACACGCACACACATTCTCTCTCTCTCTCTCTGTCTCTCTCTCTCTCCCCTCAAAGTTTGCTGTGATAGAGCACTAAGCAGCTGTTTGTCTTTGGTGTCTTACCGTTGACATGCCATGGTTTCTTTCCAGGTGTGAAATGGTTATTAGAATAGTATTTGTAAATGAATACTTACCACATTGTCTGCCACACATCCTTTTTTTCATTTAAAAACTTTTGCTGCACCTATCAATCACTATGGCACATGTACACCTATGTAACAAACCTGCTCGTTCTGCACATGTGTCTCAGAACGTAAAGTAAAATAAAAAATGAAAAATAAAATAAATCCTAAAAAAACTTTTGGTTGTAACTGTTACAAGTACAGATATTTGCATTACTATTTCTGTTTCTGAAACAAGTCACTAAACAATCAAAGACTTCATACAGCTTGACGCATTATCTTTAATGCAATAAAGTTATTTCAGTCAGATATTCAACGTAATTTGAACTTGGTAATCAAGTCAACTAGTCTTGGAGTCATTAAGGTTGGACAGATAAGGCTTTCCATTGGATCCCTCTACTCTTGCAGCCTCTTTCTATTACATAAGACACTTTTAACATCAAATGTATACATTGCATGAAAACAAACAAACAAAAATCTCAAAGCACTCATAATAAGCTGTGTATTATTATTGTTTCATTAAAACTAAATTTGTCAGGCATGGTGGCTCATGCCTATAATCTCAGCACTTTGGGAGGCTGAGGAAGGTGGATCGCTCAGGAGTTCAAGACCAGCCTGGAATATAGCGTGACCCCATCACTATTAAAAATACAAAAAAAAAAAAAAAAAAAAAAAATAGCCAGGCGTGGTGGTGCACACCTGTGGTTCTAGCTACTTAGGAGGCTGAGGTGGGAGGATAACTTCAGCCTAGGAGGGCAGAGGTTGCAGTGAGCTGAGATGGCACCACTGCACTCCAGTCTGGGGGACAGAGTGAGATCCTGTCTCAAAACAAACAAACAAACAAACACCTATACATTCTGTTACAAATTATTTCTAATCACTTTTAAATTGATGATTCATGTGAGTACATATATCAGAGGAAATATTTAGGTTGAACCACATAAAATTGCCTTTTGAATGTCAAAATGCTCAAATATTTGCAATTTCATATGGTCTAACCTAACGTTTAATTTTGAAGGCACAGATACATCATTTTAAAATTTAATATTCTAAATATACAAAATATATATTTTACAGACAGTTTAAAAATGATTGTGTTCTAAATGAACTGCACACAATTCCACCGTATACACATTATCATTGTGAATTGAGTAGCTCCCTCGTTTAGGGACTGAATGAAATATTTATGGTGGACCAAATAAAAAGCCTTGTAATGGCAAATTCCTATATCTGGGGACATCGCTGTCACTGTGGGCACCAGTGAAATAGCTCTGGCCTAATTTCATCTGACTTTGGATGTGTGCAAATCACAGGGAAATGTGAACTGACTACAGCCTGAGAAAATCAGCAAAGACAGAAAATCATTGCAAATCAGAACCTTATCAATATTTCACTAGACTAAGACTACACCTCTCACTCCTCCAGAAGCAGAAAGCTGTTTTCCTGAAACCTTAACACTGTGATATAAAAGTTCATCACAACACTGTTTTATGCCAAGAATTCAAATTAGACCTCAGAATCCACTGTTTATGTATATCTATGTCACATGAAATTAAAATTTGCAGGTCTAAATTTAGTGTCCTTGGATAACAGAAATATTTGTATGGTTTATTCTAATTTGAAAACCATTCAGTCCATGCATTTCTCTTTGTCTACAGTTTTTTAATAGAGAGCTGCATTGGAATCTGTTTGAAAATTATTCTTACCAGCATGACAACGACCTTGAATCCAGAGATCAGCTCCATGATAACTTCATGGTTCTTTCTGATACCGAAAGGAAAAGAGTGCCCTTTTATGGCTCACGACGCTTCTTCCTGACATCCCTAGTGTGACTGCTTGAAAGTTTGGGGTTTTAAAAAAAATGTTCCAGTCACTTAAAAACAAAACAAACAAAACAGATAAACAGGTAATGACCTCCAACCTAGTCCTGAAATAGAGTGGATTCTTAATTTGATCAGCGTGGAGTTTTCTCCAAGAAATGTACTCAACCACATGGAACGTTGAAGATACAATTCTTTGTTCTGTGATACATTTCTCTTAGAAAGAGGCAAATAAAGCAAGAAAAATAAACAAAATACACCAATTAAGGTTCAACTTAATACTTCACATAAACTCAGAGAACATTGATAAATTTAGCCATTTGCTGGATTTGGAAGGCTTATGTTTTGCTTTGTCATTTGAGTTTTTGCCTTAAGGGAAGAAAAATGTGCTTCTGGTGTTTATAAAAGTAGGAGTTCTGCAGGGAAAAATGTTTTAGATATGTTAGAGGTTTTGTCAAAATTAAAATGTCCAGGTCAGAAAAGGGTGGCCAATTTAGATAACTTAAAGATGTAAAAAAATCATAATTGCCTATGAGATGGGATCTTACACACACACACACGCAAACACATGCACACACACATGCATGCACACATACACACATGCACATATGCCCATGTACCCACACACATGCACACACGCACACACATGCACACATATGCATATACACATGTACACGTGCATGCATGCACATGCACATATACCCATGCATGCATGCACACAAACATGCACACAGACATACACACATGCATATACACATGCATGCACACATGCACACACATGCACACATGCATATACACATGCATGCACACATGCACACACATGCACACATGCAAGCATGCACACACAATTGACTTCTTTCTCCCAGTACACTAAAGCTCCCATAGTTCCTCAAAAAAGTCCCCCTTGTCTCAGATTCTGCCTGATGATCACTTTATCCCTTGCCACTTCTTTCAATTCCAGTCCCCCAGTGAACGCACTCAGAATCAGTGCTTCTCCTACCTCAGTGCCCATTCATTCCATGGAGTCCACCACTCAACTGGGAGGGCTCTAGCTGAGGGTAGTGTTTCATTTTTCCCAAATTTCAGAGTCACGTTTAGTCCTTCCCTTACTAAACACCATTCTACTCCCTCATGTCATGTCTTCTCTCAACCTTCTTTTGATGAAATGCTCACATTCCATGGCTCCACACCCACCCTTCTCCACATCCCAGGACTCTCCAGGGATGCCCCTGCACTCATGGTTATGGTCCTCCAGAGGCCTTCTGGCCCCCATCGCCTTCAGGCCTTCACATTCCTCTCAGGTCTCTCCACTGTCATCCTGTACAGGCTCTCTCTGCAGAGCGCCTCCTCATCCTCCACTTCTCCCACCACAGGCAGGCTCCAGATTTGCCACTCTGTATTTTTATCCCCATCTGCCTCCTGTGGCTGATGAGTCGTGCATGTAGATACCTGACAGTCGGTATGCCAGACATGAACTCTGTCAGTTAGATATTGCATCCATCTCTTTCCCCAAGACCAGACAGAACTTGAAGAGCACCAAATAAAAATGCAGGCTCTCTTGAAAAAAAAGAATTTTAAAATGTTCACAGTAAAGCAAATCCAAGCATAGGCCATGGGTGAGAGGCAGTTCCTGGCCCCTGTGTTGGATGGAGCCATAATTTGGTTACAAGTAGCTGAATAATTATCTGGGAACTCTCTATCAAAAGTCTAGTTAATAGTGCATATTATTAAATATGCAAATATTAAATGTTTATATACTGAGTGCTTAAAACTAATGCAGAGGCTACTGCCCTACACAGCCATGTACACCTGCTTTAAGATTTATGCTCTTCTCCCCTCTCCTCTCTTACAGACCAATAACAAGAGCTGTCAGTGCCTTCTGCCCAGGGAACTGCTTAGCCTGCCAGGAAGCTACAGGACTTGGAAAATATGTGGCAGCAGGATATAGGGAACTGGGTGTGGTACTGTGTCCTCAGGGTTCCATAAAAGAGGACAGAATATAAAGGTAGATTAGAGTTTATTACATCTTTCCCACATGGGAGTCACTCATCACACAGGAATTAAAATTCTGGCAAGACACTGCTAAATTGGCTCTTGGGAGGAAGCAGTGTCCCACACTGGCAGAGTGGAAATGCTAGACCTGCCATGGAAAATGATGGAGTGGTGGAGGAAGAAACCACCAGGCCTGGGAAAGGGGGCTGGCTAGGACAGGGGGCTCTGAAAGTGTTTGGAGGACGTTCTACATCCTGAAATGTCAAGAAGTAGACTTTTAGAAAGGCATGGCAGTGTCACAACCCTCAGTGATACCCGTGTACTGAAGGCCGGATCTCACAGTAGAAAATGCTGTCTGAAATTGGGCTTCCTGACAGTGGTGTGGACGAGGGACTCTTGAAACCACCAGAGCCAGGTCCACTGCCAACCCCTGTTTTGCGGGAGAAAGGCTGGCATGGTGACTGTAACGCGTGTCCACCATGAACCTGCCTCCCAGGATCCTGAGCACGGTGTTCCCCGAAGCCAAGAAAACAGACAATCAACATGGATAATATCCAATCTCTATCACCAAAAAAGTACAGAGTGAAAGGTCAGGGGGCCGAGGACAGCCACTCCAACAGGAAGTCTTGGTGACCCCTGACCCATTTCTCAGACCTGAGCAACCATCACTGTCCTCATCCACCAGCCGGAGGAAAGGCCAGAGCCCCATGAGGAAGGACAAAGGTGGAGTCCTGGGGACCAAAGACAGGTGTCCCAAGGCTCCTCTCACTGTCCCTCCCAGGGACTTCCTCAGGGAGCTGTATTTCTCTCCATCTGCTGTCCCTGGAGGCTCCGTGGGTCTAGCGGTGATGGTTCCCAAAGGGGAATGATTTCTACCAGGGGATCCAGGGGGAGTGCCACTGAGTTGGAAGTCCTGGCTGCCTTTTCTGTCACTTCGGATTCCTTGCACAGGTGGGCAACAGGCAAGGGAAGGCTCACAGTCCACAAAGAGGTAAGGCTATTTGTGAATAACAGGTGCTGGGAAATGTGTTTGGTACAAAGGTGACCCACTGTGCACCCCCTAGTGCCCTCCTGCTCTGCCCTGTCAGTAAGTGAACAAATACAGCATCCACGGCCTGGCACCAGCAGAAGTGCTGTCAAGGTGGGAGGAATCTAGAATGAACAGTGAACAGAGAGAGATGAGGCCACGTGCCACCTGGGCCACAGCTGTGATGACAGAGGTGATATCCATCCCACTAACCTTCCCTCGCTCAGTTCTCACCTCATACAGATGCTGCTCCTCAGAGCACTTCCTAATAAGCAGCCTGAATTTGTGTCTCCATCTCAGTGATTGTTTCCTTCAGGACATGACCTTTGACACTTTCTTCCAGACCAATAACTACATCCATGTCACCACAGAGGGGAGCAAGATTTTTTTTTTTCCTCTGGAAAGATAAAGCTCTCTATCGAAAAGAACTACAGATTTCTTCTAATGTACCTGAGCAGGACCTGGGAGAGCATGCCGGAAATGGATTTTGAGGGTGTTGGACTAGGGAGATGATAATTTAAATCTGGATGGGAAAGGAATTCATTGACGTAGGAGCAGGCCTATTACTTGGGAAACAGATTATTGGCTAGGACACAAGAAGAATCTCAATGGACTGCCTGCCCAGCTCCTAGAAGCTTGGATTTAAATATGGCCTGGAGTCGATGAAATTGAGAAGCTGAATGTGCCCAGCCAGAGCACCGAGGCAAGGGTCACAAGGTTCAGAGGGGCAGGGATGGTAAATGGGCTTATCACAGGAGACTAAGCAACAGGCCACCCGATTAAGACTCCTTGACGAGACTCAGAGGGCCCTCCCTTTAAAGAATGCCTGGTGGCTCTCACCTATAAGATAGGACTGTGGTGTCATGGGCTGACCTGGAGTCCCAAGTATCCATGGGAACAACAGAATCTAAGAATGGCAGAGCTCAACCCTCAGTGACAAGATGGGCGTCATGACTGCAATGGATAGCAAGGCCTGAGTGGCAAGCAGAGTGCCTTTACCTGGAAGGGCTGGAAATATGTGAATTTTCTCATTTATATAACAGAGAGAGAGAAAGAGAGAGAAGACACAGAGAGAAAGAGAGAGAAGACAGAGAGAGAGAGAGAGAGAAGACAGAGAGAGAGAGAGAGAGAGAGAGAGAGTAAGCAGAAGGCCAGTGTCAGCCCTGCACCAAGTCCATTTCAGAATTGGTCCAATAGATTCACCCCCCACCTCCATTTTCCACCCTCTTTTACTGTCTATTGTTTGCCTGCTTGTGTTCACCCCATCCTTGCTACAGCCATGGTAGTGCTATGGTTCCACTGGCCTTAGTGAGAATGGGCTACATTACCAGAGCTTTAACCGTATTATCTCGCTTGACAAAACCCTCCTAAAGCTTCCTGAGGGAGACATCACTGTTACGGATGCAACACTGAGCCCTAGGCTAGACATTACTGAGCAGCAGACCTGGCATCTGGCTGTTCCTAGTACACGACCATGAATTGAGACCCTCAGACAATGCTGCCTTCTATGTGTTTAAAGTGGATCCTTCAGACTATCATTTGCTTATATATTTTAGATTTGTGGTTCTATTTGAAACCATTTAAAAGTCGTGGCATCCTGCTGGCATTATGTAAAGCCCTGTGCCTGTATTTCATCTTCCCTTCTACCTATCACGTGGACATTATGTCACTTTTCCTCTTTATAGAGAAAAATTGTTAGTCTTTTCCACATATTTAAAAATTGTCCAAAAGAAATGTATTTGTTTTAAAATGAAGTTAGCGAGTTTCCGTGTTTGCTTTGGTTTTAATTGCTGTGGTTATCCACGGTGCTCTGTGAATGAAGGGTTTCATTTTGCTCTGAAGAACTGCAGAGCAAAGGTTTCCTAGAGAGAGGCATGGTTGGCAGCATCTCCGCACAGTGTCCAGCTTTCACCCCAGAACCACCATGCCTGCACCAGCATGCACCGACTGTTGCTAGAGAAGGCCTCTTGGCAGAGAAAAAAAAATTTACAACATCCAGGAGAGAGAGAGAGGAAGCAGCCATGCCTGCTTTGCCTCCGCGAGGCATTCTATTTTTCCTAAACCGCAGTTCCCCAGCACCCTGTCTGTACTGCGCGTTGGGCAGCAGCGGAGCCTCCATCGCACTCCTGGCGCTGTCCAGCCCACGGGGGCAGAAGCGCAGCGGCGTCTGAACGCACCTCTTCTGGGAGCCGCGCACCGAGATTTAGGAGCTGGTTGGGAGGGGGCCTATTTCTGAGCTAATCTCTCAAAGATTTCTGTCTATGAAATAAAGATATAAATAAAACAGGAAGGAAATATCACCGAGCAGGGAAAGGGGGAGAGGAAAGCATTGCGGTGTTGGGTTCTGTAATCACCGGAGTGCTCCTGTCCGTGGCTAATGTGAGGGTGATGGGACATCGTAATCCCTTCCCTGAGCTCCTTTACTGCAGTCATGATGACTAAATTTCTTGTGTCTTATCACACTGTCACAGGCTGGAACCAGGAGAAGGGGCTCTGAAGAAAACACAGCATGGAAACCAGAAAGAAGATGATCAGATTACCAGCCTCTGGATTTGTGAGTCGGTCTCAATCGGACCAGAGCAGGCTTGATTTCAGACCCACGGAGTCTCAGACGCCAACCTCACCCCCTTCCTCCCCGCACACCACTATTTTTAAAGAACCCCCAACCTCTTTCCAATCATGATACTGTTGCTTTCTTTTCTTTTTCTATTTTTTTTTTCCTTATCTATCCACTGAAAATCTTCTAATGAAAGAGAGTACCACTTCAGGAACTCCAGGGTTGGGAAAATCAGACGGATTGGTGGATTTCAAGTTAGAACTGCCTCCTAGAATGTTTAAAATGAAAACAGATGAGCAAGTGGAAAGTTAAGTTCTGTGCCCCTTGAAGAAATGTATGTGTCTCTTGCAGATATTCTTGGGGGCAGGCCATAGTGGGGTTCTCTTTCACAGCATCCCTATCACTTTCATGATTCTGAATCGCCACTGTCACCCTGTGAGAGAAGAAGAGACCCAGCTCCGTGCTCAGCATGCCTGCTTCTCAGAGCTGCCCCCTTTGGATTTGCAGGAGAAGGTTTGTGTTGTTTATTGGGGTGGTAGAAAACATGAGTTGATGCCTGGTCTCCTTGTGCTTAGCATAACCAGGGTGGCATACATCTTCAATAATGTAAGTGTATGTGCATTACCTTTGAAGTCTTAGGGGAGTATAAGGAGTGGTTGGGAGTGGCTCATTGGGACTAATCTCTTCTACCTGAAGTGTTCCAGGACCCACGACTGGCTTCATGGAGAACCTGGACCACACACCTCCAACCTGCCATGTTCTTCATCCAGGTTCTCTCACTTTCAGTCATAAACTCAGGGAAGGTGCTAGATGCATCAAGATGGGGAATGCCTATTGCCTGTCCATCTGGATTTTACAATAAGCAACAAGATAGATTCATCCAAAAGAGCTTAGTTTTTAAAAAGATATTGAGCAAAGATGAGCATGTACAAAAACATGAAAAACGATGCTCTGTGGAAAGATTCATGTATTCATTTAACAAGTAAGATAGCTGAGCTGTAGAAAGAAATATGCTGAAATACCCTTGCAAAGAAATTTTGAAAAATATCATGTCGCCTTTTATTTTATGATCTTGACGTAGAACCAAAACCACAACAAAATTGCCAGATTTGCAAGCCTAGGGAAAAGTCATTATGGCTAGGGGAAGAAAAAAGGAACACATAAGACAAAAGCAATGTTGGTAAACGACAGGAAGCATGCCAAGTTCTTCAGTCACATATGAACTACAATGAAATAAAACAAATCTTACATTAATAAGAAAATTCGAGGTATCAATTTTTGAGGTTTTCTTGATATTTTACCCATATCAGATGTATGTTTTATAGGTGCTGGAGGGAGTGGGTAGTTTTGAAGGGTACTAACTGTGTCATTAAAACACATAGAGTTGAAGCCTTGCCCAGTTTTGCTAGCCGTGGTCCTGGTGAGCGACCTGTTGAGCCTCCTCAGTGCTGTGTTTCATAATCAGTAGAAGGAAGAACTATTGCTTTTCATAGAATGGCCATGAAAAACCTGCAATACGTAGTAAAGTCTCCATGAACATTGGTTACCATTTTTAACGATGGTGTGTGTGTGTGTGTGTGTGTGTGGTGACTTAAAAGAAAAGAAACTTTGAGGTATACACATACATTATTGAAATTGGTCACACTTTCTCTGGAGCTGGATTTCCATGGAATGACTGATTTGGAGGTTTTGTGGGAAAATATACACGTATTTTAAATTGAGATAGGGTCCCTGTGACGCTTTGGATATAGGAGATTAGTCCCAATGGGCCTCTCAAGCTGCAGTGCCATGGCACAATCTCCATTTACTTCAGCCTCAAGGGATCTTCCTGGGCTCAAGTGATCTTCCTATCCAAGACACCCATGTAGCTGGGACTCGAGGAACACGTGCCCAGCTAATTTTTGCAATTTTTGTAGAAACGGGGTTTTGTTATGTTTCTCAGGCTTCTCTCCAATTCCTGAAATCAAGCTATCTACCCACCTCGGCCTCCCAAAATGTTGGGGTTACAGGTGGGAGCCATCGTGCCCCACCATGTGGGAAATATTTGAAAGCTTATTTGTTTGTCAAAAACAAAAACGAGGCCAGGTGTGGTGGTTCATGCATGTAATCCCAGCACTTTGGGAGACTGAGGCCAGTGGATTACCTGAGGTCAGGGGTTCAAGACCAGCCTGCTTAACAGGGTGAAAACTGGTCTCTATTAAATTTTGTATTTTTTGTAAAAATAAAAAATTTAGCTAGGAGTGGTGGTGTGTGCCTGTAGTCCCAGCTACTTGGGAGGCTGAGGCAGGAGAATCGCTTGAATCTGGTAGGCAGAAGTTGCAGTAAGCCGAGATTGTGACAGAGCAAGACTCCATCTCAGAAAAAGATTTTCCTAGCAGTGTGACAATTGTGTAGAATTACAATACTTCAGCACTATTGTAATATTGGACTAGATGATTCTTTGCTTTGGGGTCTGCCTCAGAACTGTATGATAATTTAGCACCATCCATACCCTTAGGATGCCAGTGACACCGTCCCATTTAGTCATGACAATCAACAATGCTCAGACATTGCCAAGTGTTCCCACAGGGACAAAATCTCCCCAAGGGGAGAACCACTGACATGACCCTCAGATAGCCTGGGATGCTCTGGGAAAAGCGTTCTTCCACTTCCACCTCTGAATCTGAGCAGACTTTCAATGGCATGCAAGCAGGTTGGCTCGGAGGACAATAATGCAGCCCCGTGTCCTCACCACAAATTGTCCCCACGAAAATGCATGCCTTAGAAGGTGAAATAAATGGTGGGTAAATTTGGCACACACCTTCTTCTAACCTTTTCATTTTCATTGATGGGCACTGCCCCACTGCACAGATCCTTAGTGCATGGCACAGCCAACTATCCACACCTGTAAGACAATTAGAGTCTTAGAATTGAGAAATTTCTTATATTGGTCTAGAAATTTTAAAAATGTTTTTGAAAGGTCAGATTTTATGCACAACACAAATTATACTATGAGGCTAGTTAGTTCAAAGTATCCTTTTATATAAAGAAAGAAAATCGTAGCTAAATAGTAAAAAAAAACAAAACAATAACAACAACAAAAAAAACTAATGATTAAACTTGATTTTTAAAATATTTTCTAATGAGCCAGTCTAACGCTTATGCTAATATTTTAACTCTGATCATAGTAAAGATGAAAATGTAAACCTGTTATGTATTATTTTCAATAATAGAAAAAATGAGGAAACTGCAATTCAGAACATTTAAAACAATGATGAATTCAATTTGTAATAAACCCAGCAAGAAATTCAATGAAATAATTCAGGAGGCGTTAACATCACAATTATCCCAAAACATAGAAAAACACAAGCAAATGTTTTGGATAAAAATATATTCATTTACACAATGTTGTAAGTTGAAGAAAATATGTTTTTTATTTAAACAATTTGGTACCCTTGTTTCTAAACAATGTCTGTAAAATTTTTTTAAAAGGCCAAAACTTGCTGGAAGCTCTATGTATTTCTTAACAAATACAGTAAAAACATTTTGTGTTGCTTTTATGTTAATAGGTTTCCACTGGAAAGCATATCCCTGTTTATAATTTCCTTAAAAATTAATTTTTAAATTGATTTTAAAATTGCTCGTTTTGCTAAGAAATCTTGAAAGTAACTTTAATTTTACTATTTGGTTTATGATATTTTAACGCTTTTCTTTTTTATTTTTTTAACAATAAAAAGAGCTGACATTTATTGAGAAATTGAAGCATTTTATGTATTAAATTATTTGCACCCAATATCTCATTTAACATGAATAATAATTTCCTGAGGTTAGTAATTTGGCTAAAATATTATATGAATATATGTTTCTATTTATTTATTGAGATTCTTATAGTAATACATAAGCAGATTTATATCCTTCATTTTAAACTTAAGGTTGCATACTATTTTAAATATCTTTAAAGATCCCCCAACCTAAATGTCAGTGTTCTTCTTTGATTATTTTTATAAGATATTTTTTTGTGATAGTATTCCAGAGTAAAACCTTCATGGTACATATTCTCAGATTGTTCTCCCTAACTTTCTAATTCAGTCCTATAGTATCAAATAAGAGAGTATATTTCTCATAGTCACAAAAGCTGGCTATTGGGCTATATTTTTAAATGTTATCAATGTGATAAGCAAAAATAACTTCAATGGCTTTTATTTTTTAAACTTTTTATTTGGAAATGATCATAGCTTTATGTTCAATTACAATAAGTCAAACAGAGAAATGTCATACACTCTTTTCCTTTCTCCTCCCAGTGCTAAGGACTTGCAAGACCCGAGTGCAATCCCACAATCACCATATTGACCTTGAGCATGACACAGAGCACTTCCGTCACCACTTCTGCGATAGTCGCACCACTTCCCTTCCTCTCACACCCCCTTCTTAGCCCCTGGCTATGACAAATCTGTTCTCCGATTCTATAACTATGTCATTTCATGAATGTTATGTGAATGGAATCCTCCATTCTCTGGGGTTGACTCTTTTAACTCAGCATAATCTCTGCAGCTCCCTCCAGGTTGCTGCAGATATCCTTATTACCGAGGAGTCTCCCATGGCATGGATGTGCCCCAGGTTGTTTAGCCCTTAACCTATTAATGGGCATCTGATTTGTTTCCCGAATTTTGTCTATAGGGAATAAAATTTGTGAACATTAGTTTTCGTGTGAACATTAGTTTTTGTTTTTCCAGAATATGTTCCAGAAATGCAATTGCTGGGTTCCCTGATAACTGCACGCATACTTTTTTAGGGAGATGCCAAAGTGTTTCCACGGTGGCTGTGCTGCTTTACAGTCCCACTGCCAATGTATGAGTGATCCAATAGATGTTTTCTAATGTCTGCTTTTTTTTGGAAAAAACTTTTTTTCTTTTACTTTTGAATGATTTCAATACAATAGCAACATGTTAATATTTGTGATACGGTTAGGCTTTGTGTCCCCACCTAAATCTCATCTTGAATTGTAATCCCCATAATCCCTACATGTCAAGGGAGAGACCGGGTGGAGGTAATTGGATCATGAGGGTGGTTTCCCCCGTGCTGTTCTCAGGATAGTAAGTTCTCATGAGATCTGATGGTTGTATAAGGGGCCCTTCCCCCTTTGCTCAGTATTTCTCCTTTCTGCCACCTTGAGAAGAAAGTGCCTTGCTTCCCCTCACCTTCTGTCATGATTATAAGTAACCTCCCCAGCCATGCTGAACTGTGAGTCAATTAAACCTCTGCCCTTTATAAGTTACCCACTGGTGGACAGTTCTTTACAGCAGGATGAAAAGAGCCTAATAGAATCTGTATTCATGTTCATTACAGAAATATCATAAAAAGCCCTTTTCTCATTTATCTGAATTATTGCATGATGCTCTTTCTCTGGTCTACTGAATAAAACCACCCTTAAGGAAATAAAGTCAAGCCTGACAAGAATGATTCCCCAGTAAAGTAGTGCCTTCCAGAACAAAACTGATGCTTATTAGCAGAAAATAATCTAGTGCCTATTCCCTACAACATATCATGCACAATGTCTAGCATAAAATAACACTAAAAATCACTAGACAAGTGAATAAGGAGAAAAACATTTATAATCAAGAAAAAAAAAAGGAGTTAACACTAGCAAACTAAAAAAGGACCCAGATATTGGAAGGTTAGGAGACGAGGATTTTAAAGAGGCAATTATGAGTATATTCAAAAACTTAATGACTAAAGGGAAGGGAATCTCCTTACCCCCTGCCTTTTTTTGAGATGGAGTCTCACCCAGACTGAAGTGCAATGGCATCATCTTGGCCTACTGCAGCCTACACCTCCTATGTTCAAGCAATTCTCCTGCCTCAGCCACCCAAGTAGCTGGGACTATAGGTCCACGCCACTGCACCCAACTAATTTTTGCATGTTTAGTAGAGACAGGGTTTCAACTTGATAGCCAGGCTGGTCTTGAACTCCTGACCTCAAGTGATCTGCCTGCCTTGGCCTCCCAAATCTCTGGGATTACATGCATGAACCACTATGCCTGGTGTGAATCTCAGTAGATAATAAAAGCTATGAAACAAAAAGAAATCCTAGAGCTGAAAATAAACATCTTAATTTTAAAATATGTCACTGGAAGGACCTCCAGTTTCAGGTCTTACAAATAAAGGACTTGGAAGTCATTATTTCCATATGTACAAAGAAAGAATTAGAAACACCGAAAATCAGTGAATATTCGTAGACCCATCAAAAACCTGAGGCTGCAGGTTAAAATGACACCTTAAAGTCTACAAAGAGAGGCTCATCCAGAAAGATAAACCTCAGATCTGCTAACCTGAGGCAGAAGTCACAGATGCAAAAATGGTCATTTTGGTGAATTGTTGGAGGATGAACATGGACCAGATTTAGAACAAACAACTCCCTGAGTCTGAAATGTTAGGGGGCTGCCCACACTTTTATGCACTTTATTGTCAGGAAATTCACCAGATCCTGATGGTGAAGATCTGAGAAAGATCCCCTGGTTGGCAGAGGGGCAGATTAATCATAGTGAAATATACTCAAAGTCTTCACCACAGCACAGGCCTATACTCCAGGAAAAAAGAATAAGCCAGAGACTTTCATCCTATTGGAGAGAAGCACAGTGCTTCTCTTCTATTCCCACGTAGCCTTCCTGTCTCACCCAAGGAAACATATATAGCTATTAAGGGTCAAGGATTCAAGGGAATGGCGTTGGAAAGCTGTAACCAGGGGAGACAGTAGGAGGCAGGAGTCGGGGGGAAGTTACACCCTTGTGAAAGTCACAGCCTTATGACACAGGCCAGTTACATATTGAGACTGAACTAGAAGAATATAGAATATTTTCTCCTCCACATCTTATCACCACAATGACAGAGCTCCATCATATTGAATGGATTACACAGGAAGAGCTGCAAGACACAGATTTCCTCCAAGAAGGAGTACTTAGGCAAGTCCAAAGTCAAGAGGGAAGGCAGAAATAGGTGTGATAGCACTTGTACCTCTAGCATATATTGAAAACAACCAACTCCTAGTCAGATTAATGTAAGTAAATATTGAAGGCCCTTTTCCTGTCTTTACACCTGATACAGTACGTCTGGCTTTCATGCACACACCAACACGTGCATGCACACGTGCGTGTGCGTACACACACACACGATAAAAACCAAGGTGGAAAAGCTAGAGAACATCAAGCAGTATAAGTATCAAATGCACACACACACACAAATATCCCTAGGAAAACCATATTAAAACTGCAGAAAGCAAACAAAAAAGAAAATCTTGAAAGAAGCTGATGTGAAACAAGAAATTCACGTACACCTATAAAGGGACAAAACTAGAAATTACAGCAAACTTCTTGTAAGAAACCATGCAAACAAAAATGACATAAAATATTTAAAATGTGGGTAAAACAATCACTATGCTAGAATTGTATACCCACACAAAAACCAACATACTAATGTTTAGAGACGTTTTGTCATAATTGCCAAAAGCTGGTAGCAGTCACAACGTCTTTCAGTGAAATGAATGACCAATTTCAGGTGCATTCATTTGGTAAAATAGTCAGTGGTAAAAGAAGTAAACTAACAAGCCACAGAAATCCATGAATAAATCTTTAATGCATATTGCTAAGTGAAAATGCCAATTAGATAAGGTCACATACTATATGACACTCTGAAATAAGCACTATTAGAGAAAGTATAGTGATCAGTGGTTGACAAAGGCTCCAGGAGATCAACAGACCTAGGAATGTTGGCCAAATCAATATGCCCTAGGGATGTTTCAGGGCTGTGTACCTATTCTGCATGACACTGCAACGGTGGACACGTGACACTGTTCATTTGTCAAAATCCACTGACCTTTACAGCACAAAGAATAAACTTTAACGTATTCAATTAAAAACATTAGGAGATTGAGAATTTCCATACTGGAATGCAAAATGTTATCAAATTCAAACTGTATTACAAAGATATGAAACGGAGTCACTGGAGTTGGGGGAGGTGGGTAAAAAGGTGCTAAGTAACTTCGGAATGAAAGGGGTTTACAAGACTAAAGACAAAGAAGAACTGTATATAAGCACTGTTTTCTCATTGATAAAGTTGTTTCCCCCGGTATATATGTTAACAATTCCAAGAATAAAACTATACATGTACCCTGGTGTTGAATAAGTAAATGGATGGTGAAAGATGGGTCCCATGTTTCTTTTTGTTAGAGTGGGAAGTTACAGACAAGGAAGCAGAGAATGCAATAATTATCTATACAATATAAATTAGAATAGAAGACATCTACCTGAACACATATTTAACTTAGTATAGACAGATAAGAACAGATAAAGAAATATTCACAGATATATATTATACATATATATAAACTTAGGTTACTGTATTAGTGTTCTCTAGAGGGACAGAACTAATGAGAGGACAGAACTAATATATGTTTATTAAGTATTAACTTACATGATCACAAGTTCCCACAATAAACTGTCTGCAAGCTTGAGGACCAAGAAGATCCAGTCCGAGTCTCAAAACTGAAGAACTTGGAGAGGATGTTCAAGGATGAGAAGCATCCAGTGCAGGAGAAAGATGTAGACTGGGAGGCTAGGCCAGTCTCTCTTTTCACATATTTCTTCCTGCTTATATTCTAACCTTGCTGGCGGCTGATTAGATTGTGCTCACCCAGTTTAAGAGTAGGTCTGCCTTTCCCAGCCCACTGACTCAAATGTTAATCTCCTTTGACAACACTCTCACAGACACACCCAGGATCAATACTTTGTATCCTTCAATATAATCAAGTTGACACTCAGTATTAACCATCACAGTTACCATATGCTCATGTATCTCTTTGCTCTACCAGCCAAGAGGGAAGGGCCCAGAAACAATGACTCCCTAGCAGTAACAACAACAACAAAAACAACCTAACACCCAAATATTGTTTTGTTTTTAATAGAAACAAGATGTTACTATGTTGCCCAAGCTGCTCTCAAACTTCTGGGCTTAAGCAATCTTTCACCTCAACCTCCCAAAGTGCTGGGATTACAGGCATAAGCCACCATGCTGGGTCCCAAATTTTGCTTTCTGAAACCATTTTTCAATGAAAAAAAAAAAGAATTATTTAGGAAAATAACTGGTTTTAGGAGTCAGACAAGAAATATACAAGATAAACTTGGATCATCATATATCTTGCAGTGTTCAAAAGTGAGGAAGTAAGAAAAAAAACCAGACAATATTGATAGAAGTATGTCAAAGTGACGCAGAGCCAACTGAAAATAGCCCATGGTCAAAAGCAGAACAATTTGAGAAAAAAAAAAGAAAAAGATTGCATTGGATTATAATTTAAAGTATAAAATAAATATCCACAAGTCAAAACTATTATGTGACTAAATAAACATAATAATAAATATGATATAATAAAAAACCTATGCAAAATAATTCCAGATAGTGTATATAGATATTTTATTCTGAAGGCAACAAAGCACAACAGCATAACTCCTCAATCATTAAGTGTAAGCAACAAACAGTGATGTCCTTCCAAAAAGTACCATATAAAACTGGGAGAAAAGACTAAATTTACAGTGGAAAACTCAAGAAACATTACATCAGCAAGATATTCAGTGTTAATGTTAGCAGTTTTAAGTCATGTGGTAGTTTATATTCTTGATGTAATGTGATCAAAATGTCCATTTCCTTTTTTATTTTTTTTTTCCTTAAAATCCATAACTTCACCTAATCATGAGAAAAACAATTAGGCAAATGCCAGACACGTGGCAATAGGCCAGTGTTTCTAAAAAGGTTTAAGGACATCAAAATAAAGAAAGTCTGAGAAATTATCACAACTAGAGAGACACAGCAACTAAATGTCATGTGGTATCCAGAACGGGAGGCTGGAACAGAATAAAAGATAACAGCTCAGATTAAATGATTAAGGAAAGTCTTTAGTTTGTAATACATCAGTATTTGTTCACTAATTGTAATAAATATTCCAGACTTATGTAAGATGTTAATAACAGAAGAAACTGGTTATAAGGTCTGTGAGAACTCCCTGTACAACCTTTGTAATTACTTTTTAACAAATATAAAACTATTATAAAATAAAAAGTTTACAGAAAGTACTTGCAGGAAAGACAACAAAACATTGAAATCCTGCATAAGAAAAAGTAATAAATTTGAATATAAACCAACATAAATTTTCTAAGATGAAAAGTAGAGAGAAAAAATATGAAAAGAAATAATAAACATCTTAGTGATCTGTGAAAATTAACAACCATTCTAAAATATGTGCAATTATGCACGCAATGGAAGAAAAGAAAGAAATTGGAACAAGAACAAATTTTAAATAATCAAATTTATCCAAATTTGGTAGAAAATATCAACCTAAACAACGAAGAAATATATGAACCACAAGAAAAATAAATAAAATGGGAAACAAACCTGAACACAAAATATTCAAATTTCTATATAAAAAGAAAAATAATAAATTGAAGTGCTTAAAAGTAGTCAGGAGGAAGAAAAGACATATTGTCTGCAGAGGAACAATAAAACAGATGATGTCTGACCTGTCATGAAAAATAAGTGACATTAAAATTCTAAGATAAATCCTTAAAGTTCTGGAAGAAAAAGTAAAAAAGATCATATAAGCCTTTATTGAGTCAAAATATTCATATATTGAAGTAAAAAAACGTTTTTTACATAAGCAATAGATGAGAGATTGTGTCACCAGTAGATCTGCACTACAAAGATGGCTAAAGAAAATTCTTCAGGCTAAAAGAAAATGAAAACAGATGGAAACACAGATCTTCAGGAAAAAAAAAAGAGCACAATAAATAATAATTTTGTGAGTGAACATGAAAGACTGTCCTTTAAAAATATTTGGACACAAATTTTAAGACAAAAATAATATTGCATTTTTATGAATTTGCATATAAAAGACAAAACATTAACATAAAAGATAGGAATGAAGACATTTTAGATTTGTAAATTTATTATATTTTATTTGAATGGGTACCCAGTATCTCTATGTAGGAAGAAATAAGTTAAGAATGCATACAGTAGTTTGAAAAGCAACCACAGAAAATATGAACATCTGTACCTACATATTCAATAGAGAAATTAAAGTAAAATTATAATATATACTGCAATAATCCAAAAGAGACCAGAAAGTCAATAGTAAGATGATAAACATAAACCCAACTATATAAATCATTTTATTAATTATAAAATAAGTAAACACGTACAACTGAAAGGCAGAGATTGTCAAACATGACTAAAAATATAAGAACACAATTGTTTGCTGTCTATAAGAGATATAATTTAATACATCATGTAACTATGTCCATAAGAATGTCACTGTAAATATATTTAATATCAGAAAAACTTGAAGACAAGAGATAATATTGGAGATGAAGAGGATCATTCTATAATAATAAATGCATCAAATTGTTAGTCAGACCTAACAATTACAAATGTACATAACAGTAAGCTTTTGTGGAGAGAAAGCAAAAGTAACAGAACTAAAGAGAACTATAGATAAATTCATGTTGATATTTAATACCCTTTGCTCAGTATTTTATACAACTCTGAGAAGAGGATCAGTAAGCACGCAGGCAAGCAGTACTACCAACTATCTATACTTCATTGACAAATTTAGAACACTGTACACAACGGTGACAAAATAGACATTTTGTCTTAAATAAACTTGAAATGTCATCAAGATAAACTATATGTTGTACCATAAAATGGGTCTCAATACATTTCACGTGATTTATATACTGTGCTGCACATTCTCTAGCCACAATAGAATTCTGTTAGTATGATTAATAATGAAATATCTAGGATATTACCAGTAACACATTAGTTAAAGAAGAAATTATAAGATACATTAAATATTTCAAACTAAATGATAACATAAAAAAATATGAAAATGTGTGGGATTTTTGCTACAGCAATGTTCAGTATTTAGTTTTATATGTTAAATATTTATGTTAGAGAAGAAGATATGTTTATGTTTATTTTTCAAAAGATGAAAGAGCTTTTTAAAGAATGAATTATATTTAAACTCCAAAGAAGAAGAAAATTAGAAATGTAAGAGAAAAGTTATTAAAACAGATGACCACAAATAGAAAAAAATTAACAAAGACAAAGTTAGTTCTTTGAAATCATCATTAAAATGATAAACATTTAGCAAGACAGAGAGATAGAGAAAAAAAATGATAGAGAAAGATAGAGACAGATGTACTATATACAGAGAGAAAGAGAGACAAATTAAAGTTTTAGAAATAAAAGAAGAGATATACCACAGTTGCTGCCATCATTCAATAAACAATAAACCCACATAATAAATAAGTTTATGCCAAGAAAGTTTAAAACTTAGAAACATGAACACACTTCTTGTACAACACAACTGACATAAACTGACTCAAAAAGAAATAGATAATTTAAATAGCCATATATATATATGAAATTAATAACTTATATACACACATATCCCCTTAATAAAACTGCAGGTCCAGATGGCCTATACAGTGAATTCTATCAACCACTTGAGGAAAAAATAACAAAAATGTTGCATTATCGTTTTGCAGAATTGAAAAAGTGGTTACATTTCTCACCTCATTTTATAAGAAACACCTAACCCTGATTCCAAAATTTGAGAAAAAGTTTTTAACAAAACCATGTAAATAGTTCATATGATTTAGACTTTATAGATTTGCATACATAAAAATACAAAACTCCTAAAAAATATACTATTCAATTGATAATCACAAAGCAAAAGGATAATAGACCATAACCATGTGAAGTTTATCACTAGAATGCAAGGTTAGTTTAATATAAAAAAATAATAGTAGTCAGTCAATTCAGGGTATTCTGCTTCCAGTTGTGTTGGCATAACTGACATATGAATTGCCAACTTTCTGAATAAAACTATAAAAACTAAAGAATATATAAAAATCGATTTTTAGACTTTGGATAATAGCAGCACAATACTTTGAATCTGAGAGGAAGAAATATCTAATGTGAACCCTACAATTTTCTCAGGTTTCTATCTAAGGCTCCTTTTGGATTGCTGAGGAGAGAGGTGTCACTAAGATAGACAGAGAGATTCAGTCAAGCTGAGTTAGCAGGGACATCCTGGGTAGTTCAACATAATGAAGGCAGCTTGCAGAGGAAGAGCTGCTGTTATCATCATAAAAGTCTCATTGACTCTACTAATGATTTTTAATCTATGAAAGAGGACACAAAAAATTCCACTAGGCTGAAAAGAACCTCTGAGGAGCTGTTAAAAAAAAAAAAAAAAAAAAAAAAAAAAAAAAAAAAAAAAAAAAAAAAAAAAAAACACTTTTAAAAATAAGAAAGCCTTATTATAATAAGTAACCATCTTAGAAAAACTTTGTTGAACATGAAAGAGATCAAAGATGGTTCATATGTTAAAGTGCAGGATGAAACTACTCTTAAATATAAGCTATTTCAAGACCCCCAGACCAAAAACAACTTACTTACAAATTTTGAAAGGATCAGCATTATCTTCAGTTCACTGAAGTGGAACAGTAGAGCAGAGCCCAGAAACGTAAATGTGGTTTACCATTTTAAAATAAAACAACGTAACTCACCATATTGGACTGCTATCAGAATAAATATAGAAAAAGCTTGTGAAAAGTTTAAATGTCACATGTGATACTCTCCATAAAATGAAAATAGAGAAATCCTTAAGCTAATAAAAGAAATGTACAAAATTGTAACAGCAAGCATAATACCAAAATAAAATATTGGATACACCTCTCTAAAGTCCATGAAAGAAGGAAGAAGGCCCACTTTTCAATTTTTATATTCAACATTCTATTGGATGTCTGAGCCAATGCAATAGAAAAGAAAAATAAATAAAATCAGGCAAATTGAAGAGAAATAAATAAAACTTGCTTTATTTGTATACAAAATGATTATGAACATTTTAAAAATCCTAAGGTATTTACATAAAAGTTACATTGAATTAATGAGTGAATTAAGCAACATAATAGACCACAAGGTCAACATAAAAAAAAAATCACTTGTTTGTCTATGTTTTAGTAATGAACAATTAGAAAATAAAATTAACAAAGGAATAAAATTTACAGTAGCATTAAACTATAATAGCTTTAAACATAAAGTTAACAAAATATGTGCAATGTCTATATATTGGAAATTAATATCACTCAGACTAAAGATATGAATAAGTAGAGAGATAAATTATTTTCTTATATAAGAAAACCCAATTTTTTTAATGACAATGTTCCCCCAAAATTTGCCAATCATTTCTATGTAGTCCCAAAGAAAATCTCAGCAGATTTCTGTAGATATTTTACTAACTTATTTGAAAACTGTATATAAAACTTAAAATGCCCTAAAATAATCAAAATTATTAAAATTGATGAATATAATTTGATAATTTAAACTATTTAATTTTATGGCTAAGTATAAAACTACTACAATCAAGTCTTATTTTCATAAAGGTAGACACTATAGGTTAATGGAACAGAAAAGATAATCTATAAATCAACAAATACACATTTATGTGTATACACATATTCCTTTCATTATTTAGAGCTATATATATATGATATCATGTTATCTATTTCTTGTAGGATAAAATAATTGATACATGAAGAGTAGTTTCTTTTATTTCAAATTGTTTTTTGTGTATTTTTAACATAATTTACCTACAAAGCTTGATGAGAAGTTGATCATTATTGTACATTAAATTTTATCAATATGAACTATTATCTTTGTACCATGTAGTTATTATTTAATATGAATTCCACTTTTTCTGGCATTGATATTGCTACTGTGTTTGCTAATATATTTATTAGCCATCATATTTTTAACTCCTAAGTTTTTCAGTTTTAGGCTTCTCTTTTTTAAAAGCTTTTATTTTTTAATGTGGTTAATTCCTTTATATTTGTTTTTATAACTGATAATTTGATCTATTACTTTCTTTGAGGACTTATTTTTTTATTTTATTTTATTTTTTTTTGAGACGGAGTCTCGCTCTGTCGCCCAGGCTGGAGTGCAGTGGCCAGATCTCGGCTCACTGCAAGCTCCGCCTCCTGGGTTTACACCATTCTCCTGCCTCAGCCTCCAGAGTAGCTGGGACTACAGGCGCCTGCCTCTATGCCCTGCCAATTTTTTGTATTTTTTAGTAGAGAAGGGGTTTCACTGTGTTAGCCAGGATGGTCTCGATCTCCTGACCTCGTGATCCGCCCGTCTCGGCCTCCCAAGACTTATTTTTTTTGTACTAAAATTTTTGGCCACTTTAGACCCTATTTAAATTACGGCTATTAAGCTAAAGGATGCCTACAGGTTGGTTTTGTTTTTGTTTTCTTTTGTTTTCTGTTGTCTTAAAGAATAAGGTAGTATCTACTGTTACTATGACACTTGAGGTGCCCAGGGTACTCTCACTTGTTGATCCCGCCTTCTCCTCACTCTACATTGTTTAAGATACTTGCTAAAGTATTATGTTATTTTAATTGACAAATTATAATTATATATATTTACAGGGTACAATGTTACGTGTCAATGCATGTATAGGTGGCAGAATAATCAAATCAAGCTAATTAACATACTCATCAACTTACATATCACTTTGTTTTGTTGAAAACATTTAAAATCCTCTCTTTTAGCTATTTGGAAGTATTTGGAACATTATTATTAGCTACAGTCCCCATTCCATGCAATAGATCACCAGAATGTATTCCACCTGTGTACCTGAAACATTGTACCTTTTGACCAAAGACTCTCCTTTCCATGTCTCCGTCCCTGCTGCCCACCACCCACCACCAGACCGCCTGCCTTTGGTAGCCATCATCCTACCCTGTACTTGTGGTTCTCTTTTTTTAGGTTTCATGTAAGTGAGCTCATACGGTATCTGTCTTTCTGTAATGCCTGGCTTATTTTCATTAGCATAATGTCTTCTAGGTTCATCCATGTTGTCTTAAATGACAAAATGTCCTACTTTTTAAGGGCTACATAGTATCCTAATATGTATATATTCCACATTTAAAAACTCTATTCCTCCACTGATGGGCACTTCAGCTGTTTTTATTATTTGCTTATTGTGAATACTGCTGCAACGAACACGAGAGTGCAGACATCTCTTCAACATACTGATTTCAATTTCTTTGGATATATACCCAGAAGTGGGTTTGCTGGATTGCATGGTAATTCTACTTCTGGTTTTTTTTTTTTTTTTTTAAGGAAACTTCATAGTGTTTTCCAAAATGGCTGTACTAATTTATAATGCCACCAACAGTGTATAATTGTTCCCTTTTTTTTTTCCACATTCTCACCAACACTTACCTTTCATCTTTCTAATGATAACCAATGTAACACAATGAGATGGTATCACATTGTGATTTTGATTTGCATTTCTCTGATGTCTAGATATGTTGAGCACTTTTTCAAATATCAATTGGCAATTTGTATGTCTTCTTTTGAAAAATGTCTATTAAGGTCATTTGCCCATATTTTAAGTAAGGTTATTTGTCTTCTTATTATTGAGTAGTTTGAGTTACCTGTATATTTTGAATATTAGTCCCTTATCTAATAAGTGACATGCAAATATTTTCTCCCAATATATGGATTGTTTCTTCATTTTGTTCGTTGTTTCCTTTGCTGGGCAGAAGCTTTTGTTTGATGCAATCCCATTTGTCTATTTTTGCTTTTGTTGCCTGGACTTGTGGGGTCATATTCAAGAAATCACTGCCCAAGTCAACATCATGGAGTCTTTTTCTTATGTTTTCCTCTGGTAGTTTTAGAATTTTATGTCTTATGTTAAAGTATTTTATCCACATTAAGTTGATTCTTGTATAAAATATGAATTAAGGGTTCATTTTTATTCTTCTGCATGAAAATATCCAGTTTCTCCAGTACCATGTATTTAAAAAGCTGTCCTTTATTGTGTGTTCTTGGCACCTATGTCAAAAACCAATTAGGTATAGAAGAAATATTCCTGAACACAATAAAGACCATATATGACTATCGCACAGCAAACATCATATCCTATAGTACAAATTGAAAGCTTTTTTTCTAAGATCAGAAAAAGAACAACTATCCCCACTCTCACCATTTCTGTTCAACATATACAGGAAGCCCTAGTCAGAACAATTACTGACTCTACATTTGTATTTTCATTATATTATGACAAACTGAGTTGTTTCCATCAGTGTATTATTTTCATAGCTACATTCTTCTCAAGCATTTCTTTGGTTTCTATGAATTATAATTTTGAATAGGAGACTTTCTGTTGGAGAACTTGGAATCTAAACCTGTGTCTCTAAAACTGCAATTCTTAAAAAAAAAGGTGATTAAATTTATGATATAAATGCTGTCAATCATGCCGTTAAACATCTAGGGAACTGGATCAATTTCTTAAATTTTATTACATTATCTTTGAATGTGATAAAGTGACTCAAATTTTTTGTAGAATTGTATGTACATTGTATGTTACTTTTTAAGAAGAAAAAAGTCAGAAGTCAGCTATTTTCAAAAGAATAATGTTATCCTGAAATTCAGGCCAAACACATGTTATACAGCAAAATGAAGGCAAGGAGCAGGAAACTTGTGATCATGGACTCAACTCATTCTTCTGCTGTGCACACCACTCAGACACTTTGCAAACCTACCACTGTCATACTGCTGCAGCTAGAATGAACGCCTACGCTGCTGAAAGAAGCCTCCGACCTCAAGACGGTGGGTCTAACCACATGCTAAATAGTACATACTGTGGGAAAAGAGAGTGGGAATTTCAAAAACAAAAACAAATGCCGAAAGAAAAACCCCAGAAATGTAATGGTGTTTAAAAGACAATTGTTGAAAATGAGCATCTCCTCTTCTTACTTGGGTTAATGGCTTCACTGAATCCTGATGCCTTTGCATGTCACTATAACTGGATGCTCTAGTGTGCTAAGAGCAGCACCTGTATACTCAGAGTATTGAAATGTGCAGATGCGTCCTAATTTATGGAATAAATTTAAGGTAGTAGGCTGTTTTATGTTGAATACATAACACACACACACACACACACACACACACACACACACACAGTGTTTAAAAAACTAAGCTGTGATAGATGGCTTTCTAAAATGTGACTAATGTGTATTACCCATTTCTACCTTACTTACTACTACCTTATTACTTATACATTGTTTCCTTATTTTCCATGATTTTTGGCTTGCAGATGGTGGTTGGTTTCCTAGAACATTTTTCCTTATTTCTTGTGTAGAGAAGAAATCTAACTGCATCATGATCTTTTGTCCTCCTCCTCTGTTGGGATAGAGGGGAGGAAAAGAGGTGGTTTCAGACTTTTCAGAAAAAAAATACATATAAATTTTATGTTTGCCAACAGAGCTAATATACTAAATGTATTCATGTCTAGGAATAAAATAAATTACTAAGTCTATATCATTAATAAAGACACATGAAACCTTTCACATTATGTCGAATTATTAGAATTAAGAAGCTTGAGAGAGGAACAGCAAGCCAATAAAGCCTGAATATGCTAAGTGATCATTAGAGCTGGGTGTGATAATTGAAATTTGCTTTGCAGTAATTTCATTAAAAATTCATAACTATTCTAATCTTTCTCTTTCTCTGTCTGAGCTAGTGAGGAGTTAAATGATGTTGGTGTAGGGGCTTAGGATGTGTACACATTGTTGACGACAGTTGAAAACAGGAGGTGAATGACAGACATGAGCAAAAGGCAAAATAGAGATCAGCAAAAAGACTTTCTTGGGGTCCTGAGTTTTGGTCTTTTCTCTAAATAAGCTTTTAACTTCTAGAGCTTTTTATTATTATGATGATTATTTCTAACTTCATGATGCCTTGTACAGTGTTTTGGCCAATATTGAGTTCTTGGCAATTGCCCTGGACAGATAATGTTACAAACTATTTCATCTCTTAGGATGACATTTTCCATCATCCATTAAATTATTTTTCTAAAAAATTATAGGTGGGATGAAAATCACTGGCATTAATGTTTTCTCCTCCAAGAATCTCTCTGAGAAATGTTACAAATAAACACTCATTGTAGACCACCTGATATGAGAGGTTCTGGGGCACTTTTCTGCTTCCAGAAAGGAGCCTGATTTTATCTCATGATCATCACCCATTCATGAATTTGTTTTATGAAGTCTTGGATGTTGAGTCTAAGAAACCAGTTACGGTTTGAATGCTTCAAAGTCTCATGCACGTTCCAGTGTGAAGAGGGGTCTGTCAAATTTTAAATGCATTTTGCTAAATATATTATCCTTTACAAAATAAGTCCTTTGTGTTTTAAGGACAATTTGACCATGTGTTTTTAATCCATTTTAAGTTAGCTTGCTAAAATGTTTATTTGTAAGAGCTCTTAGAAGCCCAAAAAGCCTTAAAACATTGATTTGCCGGCCATTTGAAGTTTTTATCTCAAGAAAAGACATCTTCATTTGCTAACAGAAAACAAGTAGAGTCTCCCATGGCTGGTTTTCCATAAATCTTAAATTTCAAAATGTTTTGATACATTCTAAAAAGTTAAATATTTATGGTTATTTTCATCTTAAAGTTTTAGAAGCTAGATTTCAGATTTTATAATCATTGCAGTATATTAGATACAAATCTATTTCAATCATTTAAGGTATGTGTCCTAATGACACTGAGGTATTAAAGAAATAACCTCATAATTATGTATAATGGAAGACAGAGTTGTACCCATTTACGAATTCCTTAAATGGTATTTGGAATGTTAAAGTTTTGCCTTTGACAGGTTTGTGGTATGTATAAAATAGCAACTCATACTCAAGATAACCCTATTTAGCAAAGGTGAAACAATAATTTGTTTGGCTTACATTTGGATTTTTGTCAATTTGCTTTTGTTTTGATAATATATAGTGGCAGAATGAGATTGTAAAGCAGTTGATATCTAAGGGACAAATGAAATTTAAAAATAAATAATTATTAAATTTTGTCACAGATTTTGCATCTTAAACAAATATCAATATATCATCACACCATCTTAGAAATTTTAAATAAGTTGGAGCAAAAAAAAAAAAAAAAAAAAAAATCCAGTAATCGTAAGCAAGACTTTCACAGGAATTCCTTACATCATTTTTTGGGGATTTTTTTTTTTTTTAGCCTCTAAAAATTTTGGGGAAAGTGCAGAATCCTGTTGGAAAATCATCATTCTAACAGACACCTCCTTCAGGAGCATCATGTAATGAGCTAGAATTAAATCAAATTACTCTTATAGACCATAGATAATGTAATTTTCAGGTCAAAACATGTTTTTAAAGGAGTCTGAAATGCACAGGCTGGACCTGGTCAACTCCCACACGGTTGCCCACTTGTTCTTTGAATGGCCCCACGTTCACTGAAGACTTTTGTACTTGAATTGCACTTTTTCCATCTATTATCCCTACTCAGCTTCACTGACCTCCATGTTTGAGAAAGCATCATTTTTCCCCCTCTCTAATCACCCACCATAGAATGGGCCTTCTGGCCATTGGTGTCATCTATGCTCAACATATACCATACTCTGAACTTCATTTTGTCCATGCAGTTTGTCTAGGAAAGCTGGAGGCAGCTCCCCAGTCAAAAAGGCAGCTCTGTCTGCACATTGGCAGTGGCCAGCTCAGGCCACTTAGAGCTTATCAGCTTTTTAAAAATTTATTTTATTTTATTTTATACTTTATTTTATTTTTAGACGAAGTCTTACTCTGTCTCCAGGCTGGAGTGCAGTGGCACGATCTTGGCTCACTGCAACCTCCGCCTCCCTGGTTCAAGCGATTCTGCTGGCTCAGCCTCCCAAGTAGCTGGTATTACAGGCACACGCTATTACACCCAGCTTATTTTTATATTTTTAGAAGAGATGGGGTTTCACCATGTTGGCCACGATGGTCTTGATCTCCTGACCTCATGATCCGCCCGCCTCCCCCTCCCAAAGTGCTGGGATTAGAGACGTGAGCCACCGCGCCCAGCCTGAGCTGATTAGCTTTTATAGTGTCCTTAGACGTTCTGTGTCTACGTCTCCTTCTGTCTCACTGGTGATATTTTCAAACATTCGCATGGCTGTTCTCTAAGTAACAAAACTGAGGCCACCTGGCAAGAGAGAACTGCCTGTCCCTGGTCCCTTCCCACCATTAATCTGCATCCACACACGCTCTTCCTCCCAGTCCATACCTTCCTTCCATAGCTTTTCTGCTCGGATAATTCTTCTGTCTGGAAAGCCTCCCATCTTCACACCCCACTGTTGACCTGGGTAACCTCTTTGTATCTGTCAGTCAAGCCCTGACTTGCTCAGGAAGAGCTGTTCATGACCCTTGTCTTGTGGGCTGTCCTGATGTGCTCCACTGAGTGCCTCCATACAAAGCACTCATGCTTTCTGCTAACATTATCGGTACACAGAGTTTTCTCTTTGCAAAGGGCACACCACCCCCCTCACCAAAAGAGATCACAAACCTTTAGACAATGAGGATAACTTCTTTCTCATCTGTGCATTCCCTCAGTGCCAAGCAAAGATGGTCCCAATGTTAATTTAATTATACATCCCGAGGATAGAAGCTTTCTGATGTTTCACAAATGAATGAAGCATGGTGCGATCCTCTTGAGGTGGAGAGAAAATTGGAACTTTTTTAGTACTTCACTTCACCTAGCATCATGCTTGGATTTAGAAACATATTATTCCCTATTAATTAGCATATTTTCAGTGTTCAGAATGCCACCCTCTTCACAGATCTGAAGTTATTTGTTGCCAGCTGCACCTAAATCACCTTTGTCCAGTTAGTTTTGCTGTGTGTCTGGCAGCTCAGTCTCAAGGCCCTTGGCTGGTTTCTCTTTTACCTCTTAAATACACGTCTTCCTCAATATTCTAGGACTCCTATTCTCTCTATGGTGTTTTCTGGACTATCTGAACTAACCACTTGATCTAATTATCCGCAGTTATCTCAAATGCACTCCCCTGGCTTCAATTTCTTCCTTGATTGCCTATCTGCTAAACATCTCTACCTGCATGAACAGAAAACTTCTCATTCTCAATCCATGTAAAGCAACATTTTTGATCTTCCTTGTAAAGTCATGTTACTCTTCCTGGTTTCCTGTCTTGATTAACGACACCCATCCGACGAAGAACACTTACCCTGCTGCTCTCTAATATTCTACCAAAAAGGCATTAAATTCTTTAAATCCTGCCTCTTGGAAGACACATGTCCACCCATATACCTGCTATGTTAATTCAGATTTGGGCATACAGACCCCTCCACTGCCAGCATTCTGCCCCCTTGCTGTTCCAGCAACCTAAAATGCCCCCCGCCCCTAACATGTGCTGGTTCCTTCTTTCTGTCTTCGTACATTTTTTTTTCTTTTTTTTTTGAGACAGAGTCTCATTCTGTAGCCCAGGCTGGAGTGCAGTGGCATGATTTTGGCTCACTGCAACCTCCATCTCCAAGGTTCAAGCAATTCTCCTGCCTCAGCCTCCTGAGTAGCTGGGTTTAGAAACGTGCACCACCATGCCCAGCTAATTTTTGTATTTTTAGTAGAGACGTGGTTTCACCATGCTGGCAGGCTAGTCTCAAACTCCTGACCTTGTGATACACCTGCCTCGGCCTCCCAAAGTCCTAGGATTCCAGGCATGAGCCACCGTGCCTGGCCCAACTTTGTTCTTGATTCCCCTTCTTCCTCAAGCTTAAGCTCTTTGTCTAATTTTTCTTCACCATTCAGAGCCAAGACCACATTCTCCAAAAGAGTGTCGGATAGTCGGTCGCAACTCTCTCTCTCTCTCTGTCTCCCTCTCTCTCTATTGTAAGAGCATCTAATTTGTCTTTCAGATTTATCTCACAATCAACTAAAGTGACTTCCCATATTGTTTTGCTCAGACGTGAAACTTCCAGTACTAAATTAATCAAGTTTAAGGAAAACCAGGAGAACTGGGCACCCTCTAATTAACTAATTATTTTGTCTATAAAATTCTAAAATATTTAACAGATTTTGTTTTCACTGAAGTTGCCACTATTGGATACTGAATTAATGTCATAAATTTGAATGATTATTTTAATCTACTGCTAATATCTTCTAAATAAAACCGTGCCATTTGTGACATTTAATGTTATTTTAATGTTTTATAATAGCCTCACAAATAGTTTTCAAAATATTTAATATGCACTGAGAAGACCGTATTTGGTTTTTCATGCTTTGATTACGTTTTGCTTGTATTTAGTGACTCCATGGCCATTTCAATATGGTGTTGCTTCTCCTGGTGAAGACAGCATGAGAATCTGTTTGTTCTTACATAATCTATAGTTTATCAAGATGTGCTCAAAATGTGTTGGAGGCTAAATAAATAATTTCTGTAAAAGTGGTTTAATTTTGTGGAAAAGTTTCAAATAGTGTAAAAAAACAAACAAGCACACACAATACTGTGTGTAACTATGTGGTTTTCATTGCAAGGTCAGCCCACGTTTACCTTTCCTCAAGAAAGGAGGTAGAAAAAACTGCCTAGGACAAGCTGTGGTCCCAGGCAGTGAAGGATACGGGGCACGCGAGCCTGTGGATTTATTCTGGAGACCTTGGGATCTGAGTTCCTTAATGTCTCTGTTACTTCATGTAAAACTGTGAATAATAAAGTTTTTCATATGAAAGGGAACTGTGCACATTCAGGTTAATGATCAAGCAGGGTTCCTATTGGAACTCCTGCCCTGTGAGAGAGGTGAGTGAATGGTGCTCCTTATTAAGTGTTCTCACCATCTATCCTCTGATTTACTAGAACCTGATGGGTGTAAAGGGTCTAGCAAAGGTTATTTTAATATCGCAATTAAAAGGTATACATTTGAATTGCTTGAGTTTGGACACACATAACTTGTAGCTGAAATCTTTAATTGTATATGCATTGAGAATACCATGACTATATTTTGCCAAGTTTACAAGAGTTATGAAGTCATTTTCCAATTGTTTATCTCTATTTTCATTTTTTATTCATGCTATCCATGCACATAGATTTTACCAAAAAAATTGGTTTGGGTAATACTTAGTCAACATCTTAAAACTCCAACAATTCTTCCTATAATAGTAAATACAGACTATGCTATATAAGAGTTGAAAATTATTATGGTTCATTTTATAAATAGGAATTTACGGACTGGCTGGGTTCAAATCTTGACATAATGTGATCCTTTGCCCGTATTACCTGATTGAATGGAAGCTGAAGCAGATCCCAGGAGCTTCATGTAAGAAGAAGCCACAAGCCTCAAAAGGATTGAGGCATTTGCTTTTGGGTTCTTGGTCCCGACGTCTTTGCCTAAGCCAACGTCCAGAAAGATTTTTCTGATGTTATCTTCTGGGATTTTTATGGTTTCAGGTCTTAGATTTAAGTCTTTGATCCATCTTGAGTTGGTTTTTGCATAAGCTGAGAAATGAGGATCCAGTTTCATTCTCTTACACGTGACTTGCCAATTATTCCAGCACCATTTATTGAATAGGGTGTCCTTTTCCCACTTGTTTGTTTGTTTGTTTATTTATTTATTTATTTTTCCTTTGTTGAAGTTCAGTTGGCTGTTAGTACTCAGTTTTGTTTTGGGGTTCTCTATTCTGTTCCATTGGTCTATGTGTCTATTTGTATGCCAGTTCCATACTGTTTTGTTGACTATAGCCTTGTAAAATTGTTAGATGTCGAGTAATGTGATGCCTCCAGATTTGTTCTTGTCTCACTCCATGACTATTTGCATGTGTGATTTAATTTTTACATAATCTTTATAATGTAATTAAATTTATTTAGGTGATGAAATGAATATCTAGTTTATTAAAAAAACAATGTGTTTTCCGTATCTCACTCAAGTGAAAGGGACGACATTGCTCGTTGAAATCTTAGAACTGCTTCTGTGCTAAGATTCATGCTCTGGTTAGCTAACACTAAATTGGGTTTTAGAAATTTGTTGTTCATTGTCTGCCTCAGTCATCATTTAAAAACCAACAGGTTAGGTTGCTTCCTTAGGATTTATGAAAGTTAATATTGAGTGTCACCTTGATTGGATTGAAGGGTGCAAAGTATTGTTCCTGGGTGTGTCTGTGAGGGTGTTGCTAGAGTCGGTGGACTGGGAGAGCCAGACCCACCCTCAATCTGGGTGGGTACCATCTGATCAGCTGCCAGGGTGGCTAGAATAAAGCAGGCAGAAGAAGGTGGAATGATCAGACTTGCTGAGTCTCCTGGTCTCCTTTCTCCCGTGCTAAATACTTCCTGCCCTCGAACATCAGACTCCAAGTTCTTCAGCTTTTGGACTCTTGGACTTGCACCAGTGATTTGCCAGGGGCTCTCAGGCCTTCTGCCACACACTGAAGGCTGCGCTGTCAGCTTCTCTACTTTTGAGGTTTTGGGAAGTGGACTGGCTTCCTTCTTCCTCACCTTGCAGACGGCCTATGTGGTGCTTCACCTTGTGATTGTGTGAATTAATTCTCCTTAATAAACTCCCTTCCAAATAGATCCTATTCTGTCACTCTAGAGAACCCTGACTAACACAGGATTCCAATGTATTTATCATCAAAGTACCCCTCAATTAAAATCCATGAATTATGACTTGGATCCAGAACACTGCTCTCACTGGTCCTCATGTAAGCCTGTTCCCTGTCATCCAGAAACGTGCAGTAAGATGTGGTCACTCAACAAAATGGACCTTCTCAGCACAGCAGCCCCATCAATAAGGTAATAGCATGAATCAGTGGGAAAGGCTTGAAAGAACTCTTAATTAAAGAAGCAACTGTTGATAAAAATTTTGTTTCCAATGTATTGCCAGAGCACCAGACATACCGGTGGAGAGCGTGAGCAGTGCCACAAATCCCAACCCCCTCATCAGGAACTGTGTTTCTCCAACTGCCTCCTGTTTCTTCTCAGATATGGGGTCTTTCAGTGATCAGGTGAGCTCGAAACGCATTCCTCCAACTGCAGCGCCTTCCACAAACTTAGAGTCATTTTCCCCATTTCTTACCTGTTAAAGTGTTGGTCAATGACTAAAATTCTCCCTTCTTCTGTAAACTATAACATTCTTCTAACCTTTCTCATATATCAAAATAGCCAGTTAATAAATTAGATCTACAGTAGAACTCAAAAACAATAACATTATTTTTCTTACCATTGTGTGATAATGTTTTTACTGCATGAGCCAAACAAATATTGCATTAAGAAGACACTTTATAAACCTGTGCTCTTCATAAAAGAGCCTGCTTCAAGCTACATCCACAAATATCAAGGGAGAGTAATTCACCCATCTTGCAGAAAAGAACATTTATAATTTGTCAGGATAAAAAATCTTGAGAAGGGGTGAGGAGTGGGACAGAAGGTAAAGGAGAGGGACTGGACACACGGAAGGGTAGACGGAAGAAGGGAAGGGGAAGAAGTGATGGATCCTGAAAACCCTCTCTCTTCCTTGGCAGGACTTCTCAAGCATCAGGAGTCAATAGCTGGATATTCCCAGTGGCTGGCTCTCAGACACAGTTTAAAGAGACATCAATCTGTGATGTCCGCAGTGTTCAGCAGAGAGCTAATGGACCTTCAAAGATCAATATTCAAATGTGCTTGCTGTTGTGTCTGAACCCCTACGCCTCCCCAGCGACTTGTCCTGGCCAGGAGGAGCCTCTGATGTTAACTAGCCCATTTCTAACCACCACTCAGAGATGCTCAGATGCTAAGGGGCTAGGAGTATTTCTCTTGTCCTTGGTTCTTTTATTGTGGAGAAAGATGCTCTGTCCTAGGACACTCAAGGGGACTCCACAGAGCAGTTCAGCCCGTCACCCTGAATGTATCTTATTTCCATGTCAGGTTTTAATGAAGTCGCAAGCACCCCCATTCCAGTGCCCCTGTCACCTGAAGCTGCACAGGCATGGGGGCCAGGTGACCAGGTCTGAACATAGGCTTTCCAATCCCATGTGAAAGAGAAAACCTGCCACTGTGATTGTCACTAGCATTCATAGGATATGGACAGGGGAATTAGAAACCTTCCAACAAAAGCAAGGATTCAGAAAAAACTTTTTAGAGTAGTCTGAAACAAAGTCAGAGTCACTTAGAAGATGTCACTGAGAATATGGTCCTGATAATTAATTCAATCTCATTGACCTCATGGAAGAGATGAGCAGTAGATATTTAGGATTAATTTGAGCAATGTTAGGCTGATACCAAATGTGTGTGGTTAGGTACTTTATCACTTGTTCCTCCACCATGCCTAAGTGGCCTTTAAGGTAAAAATATTACAAATGAGTGGTCTATTACTGGGCCCACTGGTAAGGATAGAATGAGTACGAGACCCTTCATTAAAGTCATATTTTACCCTGTCTTCCTCCTTGAGAAGTTATGAGAAAATGATTCTGAGGTTAAGAGGAGTCTAGCAATCTTTTCTATATTTTGCTGTTAATTCAAATATTGGCTAACAAAGCTTAGTTTATTATTTTATAACAAACTGGGAGAGCCATTGAGGATTTTGACCGTGTCTTCCTCGCTCTGCGTTGTTGTTGGCTTACCTTGCAAATGAGACAGGGAGGGTAAACAATGGCTGATTGTTATTTGCAAATCCATGCATACACCAGGACACCTCCCCATGTAGGCTTAGACTTGGAGTGGAGGTTCCATCTGTGTGATGTGCTAAAGGGAGAAAACTTATTTATTTATTATTTATTTTTCTGAGACAGAGTCACTCTGTTGCCCAGGCTGAAGTGCACTGGCGTGATCTTGGCTCACTGCAACCTCCGCCTCCCGGGTTCAAGTGATTCACCTGCCTCAGCCTCCCATGTAGCTGGGACTACACGTAACCACCACCACTCATGTCTAATTTTTGTATTTTCAGTAGTGTTTGGGTTTCCCCATGTTGGCCAGGCTGATCTCAAACTCTTGACCTCAAGTGATCCACCCACCTCGGCCTCCCGAAGTGCTGGCATTACAGATGTGAGCCACCACGCCCAGCTGAGAAAACTCTTTTCCTAAGGAAAAACATACACTTATTTATGTATTTATTTATTATGAGACGGAGTCTTGCTCTTCGCCCAGTCTAGAGTGCAGTGGCCCTATCTCGGCTCACCGCAACCTCTGCCTCCCAAGTTCAAGCAATTCTCCTGCCTCAGCCTCCTGAGTATCTGGGATTACAGCCATGTGCTACCACCCCTGACTAATTTTTTTTTGCAGTTTTAGTAGAGATGGAGTTTCACCATGTTGGCCAGGCTGCTCTTGAACTCCTGACCTCAAGTGATCCACCCACCTCGGCCTCCCAAAGTGCTGGAATTACAGGTGAACATTCACTTTTTATACACACATCTTGCATGCACTGTATACTAAGGAATCTCCTACAGTCTGTGGCCCTCTGCTTCTCTCTATGGAGATTCAGATCAAAGTCACATAGGAAGCTTACCTGCTCCCAACGCAGCAAAAATGTACATACTGTTATAACCTGTTAGACAATATGAAAATGTGTGAAAATTCTGAGTCACAATCCAAAGCCATTGCCAGCAGACTTCCTCTTATGCACGCTCCAATGCCCTCTTATCTGAAGTGTATCAGTGGGAGGCACTGGTTAGATCTTAGAAAATGAGGGTTTGAGATGGTTCGGTCAACTCAAGTCTCCTGATCAGACCATCGCTTTCCATTATGGAAAATCACACTCTCTCCAAAATGACATTTGAATACACTTGTAACAAAGTTCTAATGCGAATATATAAATTTAGATCTGTTAGTCTCAGAAGTGAGGCAGGGTGATGAGTTTAATGAATATGTTACGTCTCCATGATAGTTCACTATGCAATATTACGCCAATAAATCATGAAGCTTGACGGTCACAACATCTCAAAGCTCCCCGCGCAGTTACAGCACCTCTTTTCCCTTAACCTAGCCTATAACAAAGGTAGAAGTTAGTGAAATGCTCTGACTTAGTGGGGACATTCTCAGGTTGGGCTGGTGCCAAGTGCAGGTGCACCTGAACGGACGCCTCTGTTTCTTCGTTATTAGCACCGGAGCCTCCAAGGAGCTGGTATCGGGTCCTCAGACCCACAGGCAGCATCCCGACTGCCCAGGGAGGGGGCGCCAAAGAGCAGGTGGTATTTGGGGTTCAATAGCTTAAAAGGACAATAGCTCTCTGTTAACACCTGAACTTTATGCCTGAGTTTCAGGATTAGAAATGACACTTCATGGATAAATGTTGTCAGCTAGAGGAGGCAGCTTTTGGTACATTAGGATTATTTCTACGGCTTTCAACATTCAGTATTTGTATGCACTGCAAAAGAGAGAAAATTATTGGAAGAATTAAATGCTCATTGATCCTTAAAACAGATAACCACCAAGCGTTTCAGTACTTGAGGAAGGAACTGGGCTCTACCATTCCTGAGAGATTCAGGCAGGATGTGAACAGAACTAGGTGGGTATTTTTCTCAAACCCACAACCGTTGGGAGGCAGCTTGTCTGCTGGTGTGTGGATCAAACAGCCAAATTCCCTCAACTCAGGGTGTTTCCAGAGTTGAAAGCAACTAACGTTCCCAACAGTGAAACCCAAGCCCTATTTTCATTTCCAGTTGTACCAAGGAAATGGAATGTGGATTTAGGCAAATCATCTTATTTCTCAGGGTCCAAGAACCCCACCATTTAAAATGTGAATGATGAAAATAATCGCTATCAGCATGTTCCATAAAGAAAATCTATTTTCTCTTATATTACAACAGTATTAATAGCTATAATTTGTGTTGTGTGTGTGTGTGTGTGTGTCTGGTTGTGTGTGAATAAATACATCCACAGCATGTTGAGCTCTTCATAAGAAACATATCATTTAAATGCAAATTGCTACTGCTATTTTGCAAATAATTTGAGAATGAATAATGGTGGTCACAGGAAAAATATATATCTCCCTTATGCATTTTGTAACTTGCAATAATTAAGGTGTGCATAGAGTTTGTGTTTACATCGGATGATATTTTTCTCATGATTTCTCTTATTAAATATCTACTACAATTTGGAATGGGTTAATTGGATAATAACTTATTTCAGACCACTTGAGTCATATAAGTACTGCTAAGGAGACCGGCTGCAGGTTCTAGACAAGAATGGGCATATGGAGTGAGGCGGCAGTGGGGTGTGTGGAGAGCTGGGATTGCATGCGACTTGCAATTTCGCTCATAGATGGGGCGGGGGCAGGGATCTATCCTGTTAGTGATTATTTTTGCTGGAAGGAGTAATGAGTGTGTTTTCCAAAACCTGGCCCTGATGTTATCCTGCTTGGAATGAGTTGTCTATGGTTTTGTCATCAGTGAGAAGGATATTCAAGTTTGGGGGTCTGTGATTTGTCTCCACTATTGAAAGGCAGAAAACCTTACTAGGATTGTAGTTGCCACAGTCCCACCATCAATCAATCAATCAACACACAAATAAATACATGCAAGAGTGACTCAGCATCAGATTTATTTATTTAAATCCATATAACTAGCTTGACTGCTCATTCGTGGAAGAAATAAATAAATTGAACCCATGTTAAATGGTTGTATTGACAGGATGACTTCACCCTTATGACCGTCCATCTGAAAACCTACTTAGGGTGTGATGGAACTGGTTCATCATAGTCACAGCTGTTTGTTTTATAAACAGTTTGATGGACATTGATTAATCTACTCTGCATTCAGAGACAGGCCGTGGTGCAGCCACAGAGCAAAGAACCCCCTGGTCTTCTGTGCAATAGTACGTATTTTGTACCCTCATCTTTCTGTCCATAAGAAGGTAGCGTTTTGGGGCAGGGTCCTCAGAAACAGAGGCAAGCCCACTACTGGGAAAGTGTCAGCATTTCTAAGGGACCAGAGGAGTATTATTTTATTTTGTTTTATTTTATTTTAGAGACAGAGCCTTGGTCTGTCACCCAGACTGGAGTGCAGTGGCATGATCTCAGCTCACTGCAACCTCCGCCTCCCGGGTTCTATCAATTCTCCTGCCTCAGCCCCCTGAGTCGCTGGGACTGCAGGTGCATGCCACCACGCCTGGCTAATTTTTTTGTATTTTAGTAGAGACGGGGTTTCACTGTGTTGCCCAGGCTGGTCTCAAACTCCTGAGCTCAGGCAATCCACCTGCCTCGGCCTCCCAAAATGCTCGGATTCCAGGAACGAGCCACCATGCCCAGCCCCAGAGGAGTATTCTTTAAGTGTCACATGCACCCCTCAGAGACACAGACATGCCCTCAGGATGCCCCCACCCGACCTCTCCAGTACCCAGTTACCAAAGGTGGTCTCAGGTGAATTCACTGCCCCGGGTGAAGCACTGATGTGCAGCCCAAGCCTGAGAACTGCCTCTCTTGGTGGCTGCCAGCTCAACATCCTCCGTTGACCCAACTCTGTGCTGAAGGTGTGGTCACAGGCTGTGGACAGCAAATTAAAGCACTGCCTGGCATGAATGCATTGGTCTAGGCCTTCACCTTTGGATTCTTCCTTTGTAACTCCTGGTGTGGGGGACTGAAGATTGCCACCCCAATTTCAGGTGCAGAAGCCGACACTGAGGTTAGAAGATGTGGTCAAGCTCCCTGAAGATGGCCTGCACCAGGCACTGGCTCCCATCGCATTTGTTTTAAAGGGCCTGTGCATTCGGTAGGTTTATCATTGTTTTAAAGAAACCTGCAAAAACACTGCATCATATTTTATAGTGTGTTAACTCAGATAAAGCATACACTTACACATAAACATGCCTACCACATACATGTGTACACAAAATCTCCCCAGTAAAACAGTAAATCGAGTGGTAGTTCTTTTTTTTTTTGCTTTATTTTGCCTCAACTTCAATTTGTAAAATAAATTAGGAGATAATTTGAGGTTATTGATGTTTAAAAATGTATTTCTATGCTTTGGATGTTTTCTGAGTCACTGAAAAGAGAGTTTGTGGGTCTCGAATGCTTTTATTATGTACATACATGGTGGAACCTCATGCTATGAATGAGATCAATGAAGATGTTTTCAGTGCCGATGAATTATCTGCCTATTGGTGAGAAGAGGGCAGAGTGGGAGACATTTCCAGAAAAAATGTCAACCCAGCCCCACGGCGAAGAAAGCTGATCCTTATAAAAGAAAGTGAGTGGGGCTGGGCTGTGGGATGCTGGGCAGCACACAATTTGGGTGTCCTGGATGCGATGGGAAGTGCAACCTGAGGACAGAGAGGTTTCCAAGTCACTGGGCCTCAAGGACTCACTCCTTGGAGTGCAGTCAGACGTTCCAGGGCCACAAGCCTTTTACAGAGAGAGAGGCACTCCTTCCTCACAGTGTCCGAGGAAGCACACAGGTGGGGTTAGGGCTGTGCAGCCAGGCACAGCCAGGTGGTCAGTTTTATTTTGTTTCAAATCTTCTACAGTAACTCTACTCTTCTTTCCCGCCTTTGGTAGGTTTATGTGGGTTCTGCCTGAAAGTGAAGTGGTGCACCCCCAGGGCTCCAAGGGTAGAAGAAAAGAGGATCCCATCTTTCAGTCTCTGCTGCTTGACCCCTGGTACATCTTTTCCAGATGCCTAGCATGGGCTTCTCTGTCAGGGTGCAGGCGACAGTGGAGAGGACGGGAGCGGAGCCAGAAAATCGCGGTGCTCCAGTAGGAACTGGACACTCGGTCTGCTGTTCCTTCCCTCTCATTCTGTCCACCAAGTCAGCAACACCAGGAGGAGAACCTTCTACTCCGAGATAATCTGTTTCTTCTTCCAAGAAATCCCCACAGAGGATGGGGAGGTGTCCAGGCAACGCCACAGGCAGTGTCTGTGCTTCAGGAGGGTGAGCGGCTTCATGGCCATGCCCTGCCCACTGTCACAGCTGGGCCAGCTCCATCTGCAAGATTATTAAACAAGACTGAAGAAATCAAGGGGAAGATGGTGAGAGGCCTCCACCACATCTGCTGGGAAAAAGCGGAACACATGGCGACTTGACTTTATTTAGCATTTCATGAGATATTTTGTGTATTGTCTTCGTGAGTAGCCATTCAGCATTTTTCGCCAGTGAAAATCCATTCACGTTTTTTGAATGACTATAAAATGACCAGTGAAAGCTGAAGATACTTAAAACTGTTGGCAAAACCTGCCTTCCCCCGAAAAGACTATGAATATAAAGATCTAAAGAACACTTTCGCTCCTTTGAATAAACTCTCTCTAGAGAGAGAGAAAAAAAAGATCTCCAAATATGTTCCACATCTTCTTATCACAAACCAGTAACATTTTGCCAACTCAAACATCAAACCCAGACTTGCTTCTTTCACAAAAGCCACTAGAACTTCCTCAGGAAATAGTTCTCATAGAAGCCTCATTGTGCAGTAAGCTATGGAAAACTCCTCAGTCTTGCAAGCAGAAAGAATCCTTTAGTTTTGTGGGGACAAGGATGAGGCTGATTGCAGGACAAAAGCAACAGAGAGAAAGAAGCAGGGTAGTGACTGCTCACCCTCAGCCCTCAGCCTGCCTGGGCACCTTCCCTCCACAGCTCATGAACTCCACCAGCTGCAGGTGAGGATCAGGCTGACCCTGGATGTGCGTGACCAGCAATGGCTTTTCCACCTGAAAACTCCAGCCAGGTCATGAGCGCCGCCTCACCTAGAAAACAACAGAAATCCACTGCACACAAGGTTCCAGAAAACAACAGAAATCCACTGCACACAAGGTTCCAGAAAACAACAGAAATCCACTGCACAGATGGTCCCAGAAGTGCTGTAGTGTGGGTGGAGGGCGGATTCATAATGAGTTCTTTGTTTTCTATAGGTCACCCTGCCAGGCCCGGTCAGGATGGGGTCTTTGACCTTTAGCTCAACCTTGGACCTTCATCGGGCTTCTTGGTGTCCCCTTCCCCAGGGCAGTGCCTGGCTGACCACGTGCCCTTGGATGGGGCCCAGAGGTTTGTTATGGATCCGTTCTATTCTAACCACATCAGCAGCAACTGAGCCTTAGCAATCTCTTTTCCAATTTGGGATGACAGAGAGATCTAAGTTCTTGAGCAGCATGGAATCTGCCGGGGACACTGACCTACACATGTTTATCAGCACACTGCGTGTGGAGGGGGTGTGGACACAGCAACACGCCTTGTCACTCACCTGTCAGGAGGAAACAGCACCTGATACTCTCTTGCACAGCTTCCTGTGATAAAACCATCTGACATCCCTTCCACAAAGCTGCCACGCTGTCATGGGCCTCCACCTAGAAAAGGCCGCTGATAAACTTCAGATTGTCCGAAGTCAATGGTTTTTAAAGCGATGTTAGAAACAAGCCTTCAATGCAGATTCCTGGGAAGCCGTGCTTCCGTGTCCCTGACCTCCATCAGGACCAGAGCATCTACCTCTGACACACAGGGTGTCATCAAGCATCTGGTATATCATACTGATAAAATTCCAGGGATGAAACTCTGGGCAAGGTCTGGGTAGAATTTTTTTATTTTTTATTTTTTATTTTAAGACAGCCAAATAATTCAAAATTATGGCAAAATCAGACATTGGTGAGGGAGAAAAACGCTGATACGCTGAACAGAAACCACTTAAATGCCACACATCCTGATAATGTAATATCTCCACAACTGTTTCTGTTTAAAGCTAATAAAAGTAAACATAAGGCATTCCAGTCCTTTGCTATCAAATTTATTACTTTGAGCGACAAAATGACAAAATGATTAGCAGTTAATAAGGCCTTGGCTTAAAAGATTGACTGACATTGCATTACTCATTTAATTTCCGCTTCTCTGAGCTTTTTTTCCTCTTCCTTCCAGCACGGAGGGAATTAATATTATCACATCAAAGGCTTTCCTTTAAATGGGGAGAAAAATCATTTAAAAGGACACAGGCTGTGATTATTCAAACGAGGTTATTTGCACCTTGTATATATAACAATATCGTGGTACAACTTCATTTCACTCAAATTGCCGTCAGTCACTAAGAGAAGGAATTTGCTTCCATTTTATCAGCCGCGTTGTGCAGCGTCAGATGGGGGAGGGGAGTTTGAGGTGGAATCTGATAAAAAGCGCAGGACTGCAGAGCAAGGCAACGGCCACGTGACCCCAGGCTGCCTTCTAGACTAATGCTCAGTATGTAAATTCTTCTTCTCCCCTCTTATTTCTTTTGCTTCTTTCTAGTCTTTGTTTTTGTTCCACCTAAAAAACAAAATTTTAAAGCGCTATGCACCTAGAGAGGTAAGTACCATCCTCCAGGGAATCCAGGGCATAATTACACGATGCTGATTGAGTATTTTATTTCCTTTCATTCTCAGCATTGGCAGACAAATGATTATACCAAGGCTGATACAATACCTAAAGAAGTATGTCCCATTCCCATAGAATAGTTGTATCTGTGGGTGAAATTTTGAGTGTCCCAATGCTTGGCCCGAGCATCAGCCAATGATCTCTCCCCATTTAGGGCCTGACAGACTGAATGACTGCCCCCTGGAATGGACTGTGTTAGAGCTTCCATGACAAAGAGTTCACTTGTCAAAGGTTTATTCTTCCTCCTTAAAAAAAAAAAGAGGGGGGCAGGTCGACCAGTAGGCAGAGGGGTGTCATGTGAGCAGGGAAACACCCGCTCCGGCATGAAATATGAAACATCAATCACAAAGGTCGGGAGGGCACAGCTTGGTTACCAAGGCTCCAGGTGGATTAAATCACGTGCGTCCCGAGGGAGAACAGGGAGGCAGGCAATAAAATAATATCGGAACAGAGCGCCCCATGTCCCGAGGTTTGAAGACAAGCCTTGTTAATTCGGGAAACTGCAGGGTTAAATTAGTCCATGCCCTGGTGACAAGCAACACTACATATTGTGCCAGCGAGATAAATTTCCCCTTGCCTGCTCTGATACACTGGCCACTGACAGGACACTGCTGTGAGTAGTTCATTAAAATGTCCAACTCCTTGGAAATTTTAAAAATTTATAATGCTTCCTATGGATGGCGGGGTCAAGTTCAATGGGCAGGAAAAAGCAGTAGCTCAAAGAATTATTCACGGATGACTATTTCAACAAGTTAGCATTTTTAACAAAAATTAAGAGAGCTGTATTGTCTTCACAGTTATAATCATAGATCACAAAAATAGACTAAAAGTATTGCCTTCCTGGGTCAGGTCTCCACACTCCACAAGCAGCACCTTGAGAGGATGCCAGTGTTGTGCTGGCATCACACTTCTAATCAGGTTGTATTTAGATAACACCTGAGCATGCATGCAATAGCGTGCATTGCAACCAGGACGGCAGAGTGTGCCTTCTGCTTGGTCCTATAGTTTCAAAGTAAAAGTAGACGCAGTTGTGGCTTAGTTATATTTTCACGTAGTGACAGACTTTTCCTGGTTTCTTCTGATCACTCTTGCCTGGGCAGCCTGTGGGAGCCCACCTTTCCTTGATGGATTGACCTTCTTTGCCTATGTGAAGGCTTTCCCAGGATGGAGATGTGCTAAGCAGTCATACTCCTGTTAGTGGCTCTGCACCTTGCTGGAAGGTTCAACCACAAGGCCTGTGTGTTGCTGTGGGGTCTTCTGTTCGTTGTAGAACAATTGTACTTCACAAGCCCTCAGAGTCCATCTAGCTGGAGAGTTCTGTCAACACATTTGTAGGAACCGAGGAGTCACTCGGGGGCTGAAGAAAGAAGACTCAGACCACACAACAGTCTCCCCCTGAAGACTTCCTGCTGTTCACTGTAGCGTAATTACAGTAATGCTTAGGTAATTACAGCAATGCTTGAAGCTACCACATCTCTATGTCAAAGTCCCTTGTTTTTGGAAATGTAATGAGACACAATTTTAATCATAATAACTTAAAAAAAAACGAGCTTAATCTTCATTGAAAACATGATTTTCAACCAGTTCTACAGATAAAATATCTTTTTAAAATATTACTGAATCTCTTGATAAACCATCTGCTTAGCTTTCATTTCTGAAGAATTAGGACATGTGTATTCACACTTGTTTAATACGAATCTTTCATTTTCTAAATAATTTGAATAAGCACTGTGGTATTGGATCAAGAGCTAACTTGAGATGAGAGCTCACACCCTGGTCTGGTGGAACCATTGGAGCTGAGTGTCTGGGAGCCCTCAGAGAGAAAGGGGGGGCTTGTCCACTCCACTCAGCCACCATCAGGCACTGACTGGCACAGTGACATAGCCCTGCTCTGTATTGCCCTGGTGGTGTAGAGGAAGCGTGGACAGATCTTCCCCAAGGACTCACAGCAGCCAGGAAGGGGCACTGATCGACCCTCAGTGTTCCCTAACACTGTTACCCCTGAAACTAAGAATTGTCGTTAGGTTGAGAACTACCATTGCCAAAATTTAATGAGAGTGATTTCAAAAATGAAGCTTTTATCCAGCTATGAAAAAGTTTAAAATGACCCAAGACATATGTTTCATGTGAACCAGGCACTCCTATAATCCCAGAATTTTGGGAGGCTGAGGTGGGTGGATCACCTGGGGTCAGGAGTTCATGACCATCCTGGCCAACATGGTGAAGTCCTATCTCTACTAAAAATACAAAAAAAAATTAGCCGGGGGTGGTGGTGTTTGCCTGTAATCCCAGCTACTCGGGAGGCCAAGGCAGGAGAATCACTTGAGTCCAGGAGGCGGAAGTTGTAGTGAGCTGAGATCATGCCACCGTACTCCAGCCTGGGCAGCAGAGCCAGACTTTGTCAAAAAATATAAAATAAAAAATAGACATATGTTTCACTTGTTTTTGTTTATTATATGGGGAAACTTCTTAATTATCCAGTGTAGGTAATGAAAGGAATACTTACCTCAAAATGACAATACCATTTCACAACTGCTCTGAGGCCAGGGTGGGGTCCATCCTAAAGTCAGGAATTCCTCTAATGGTGGCTGTATCATCGTGGGTGTCCTCTCTGGAGCAGAAAGTTACCTCTAAACTGCTAAATTCAACAATAAGGATGACACTTCCCACATAGAGTATGCTTTAATGCAGATCTTCTTAATCAAGGCTGCCTTCCTTTTACTAAGTTGTATTTGGTAATTTTTTAAAGGATGTGTGGGAAAAGCCTTTTCTTCCAGAGAAACAAAAACTCATTTGAAAGATTGGAGATATCTGAGGTACTTCTCATAATAGCCTTTAAAGAAGTAAGTACTAAGAACACCTCAGCGTTTATGGTTTGTCCTGTGAGATGAGAAATTACATCTGTCTAGGATTCCTGGGTCCATGATTGATTTGGGAGATGCTTGGGGATTCAGAGTTCCTGAAGGGAGGAGGAGGTCGATTCTGGAGCATTCAGGTGTTGTCTTGGAAACCCAAGCACCAGAGGAGCTCCAGGTGGAAGGGCTGAGCCACAATGTGCACACCTCTGTGAACCCGGATGAAATGGAAAGCCTGGAGCTCACTCTCTGGAGCTGGGAAACATGAATGGGCTTGGAGACTCTCACAGTGCAGATCCACTGAAGCCACGGAGCCCAGCAGGTGGGGCTGAGCTGAAGTCTCCATGAAAGGAACGAGGAACGTGGCAGGAGCTCACCCAGGACAGGCAGGGGCAGAAGCACAGAAGCAGTTGCCGAGGCTCTTTGGTGACTTGTTCTGTGTTAAGATGGGAGCTACTTGAGCACCTTGGATTGCTGGTGGAAATGATCTAGCAACTGTGGACCAGAAAGCGATGATATGGAAGGGGAGGGGACGCCAGGAAGGGAGGAAGTGTAGGTGACACTTGAGATTGATTCCCGGGGCGGCAGCCTACTTAGGCATGTAAGGGCCTGTCTCACCGCACTCCACCATGCTCAGGTGAACAAATGTCACCGCAGGGCAGAGCACTGGGTTCTATTAAGATTGTGGTAGCCAAAGGAAGACCACGAAGAAAGAGAGTTGCAAGAGCATGCTTTGGTCATGGTGCCTTAGACTCCACGTTGTAAAGTATGAAAATGAGGGGAGGAAGAGGCTGATGGAGAGAGGGTACTAGATCCAAACAGTGGCCATCGTCAAAGCAGTCAACTCAACCATGGCACAGTTAGTGGACTCTGCTGGAGGACAAAACATTGTGGTCAGAGAGTGGAGGCTGGAAAGTCTGATGGGAGAGGTTGTCATGAAATAACACACTACCAAGGGTGACAAACACTACACCGATAATCCATTGTTTAGCGTGTAAAATATTGCTGAAATGAACCATGCTTGTGGCAGGCGTGTTGAATCTGTTTCAAAAAATAGGAGGCAGCAAATCAAAAAACAAACAAAAAAAGACTTATAGAGATGGTAAATGATGAGGGGGAGAATTAATACTCCAGTGACATCTCAGCTTTCCAGATATTTCAAGGTTTCTACAAAATCAATCTAGTGACCATAAATATCACCATCAGTTTACTGCTTTTAGTCATGAGAGCGGGAGCTCTAGACACTAGACAACAGTGGCTGAGTGGGTGAAAAAATACTTAAAGAAATGCTCTGTGTCCATTTTAATGTACCTTATATTGTAAGGGTCACCAGAAATTTTGCTGAAAACCATGGAGGGTTATGGTGGCGTGGATCTATGTATTGGTAGTCAATGCAAAACTGTGGATCAAGAATCTTTCACACTATAGTAAATTCCACCAGCTCTGCCTCCCCCTCTTCCATTAGCTAATTTGTTCTTGTCTGTCTTTCCACGAATGCAAATCAGCCTCCTGAGCCACGAAGAGCAGGCTGCTTTCTCCTGCAGCCCTGAGTTTTCCCACTGGACCCACCGGGCATTTCTCGGTCTTTTAAGATGTCATTTGTGGTCCCTAGGTGTCCAATCTGTTAAATGAATTAGCCGTCTATTGTTCTGACTTTGAGCTGCCTGACCTGCCCGTCCCGGGCTTGGCATTTTCTACCACGGGGCCCCATCTATTACTGCAGTGCAGCCCAGGTCCTCGCGCTGTAAATCATCCCAGGGAGACATTCTGCCCTTTCTCCCTTCCCCAGTGCTGGTGGCCCCCACCACTTTGCATCCCATGCATTTATGTCAGCTCATCACAGCCTTCTGAGAGCGCCAGGGAGCATGGCTGGGGGAAGCGTCCATGCAGGCTTGTTTGAGGGTCCAGGTTGTGTTAGGCTTTAATTGAATTAACCATCCGTTTCCTGTGCTCCTAATCTACCATACACACAGAAACAGTTTTAAGCTCTAAATACCAAATATCTTAAATAAAAGTTAGAACTTCATCAAGGCCTAATGATGGCATCTCACATTAGTCAAGAATACATGTGTCCTCATTATACATAAGTGAGGTAGGTGAAAGTTAAAGAAGACAAAAACAGGATGGAAGCGCTGAGATTCCCAAGTTCTGCTGCCAGAGCATCCTGTGCATGGCACCGCCCTCCAGCTCCATTCCCTCCCAAGACTCTATGCAGTTGCTCTGATTTCTGGTATTTCCTTTTTAACCTCCTTGTGCCTTTGGAGAACCACATTTCTAACCTCCTCCCATAGGCGTAGGCTGAGAGATCCTAAAGTAAGAGCCCTTTTTGAGGGCTCATTCTGTGACACTCACTGCTCCAGGAACTTATGCTGTCATTGCTGAATGCTCATAACAGCCCTGTGTGCCAGGTGATGTCACTATGCACATGGTGCAGATGACAAAACTGAGGCTGGGGGAATCAGAGGCTTCCCAGAACCACTTAACTGAGTCACAGTTTATATGGATCTGCTTCTGGAAGAAATGTCAGAATGGGTCACTCACTGAGATGGCAAGCAGCTCTGCTCAGTCTGGCCACCAGCCCAGAAGGTGGGCTTGGTGCTTCCGTATTATTGACCTCTCCCTTACCTGGTACTTGATTTAGTCATCAAACGCTTTGATTTTAATTTAGTACTTCAAATTTCATTTTGTAGTAATTCATCCCATTATCATTGATTAATTGCCAACCACGTGTCAGCTGGGACACAGAACGAAAATATAACATGTTACCAATGCATGAGTACCACCCAATCTATAATAAAATAGGATCTGATGCAGTGTAATGTGCTTTCTGCAGGACAGCTGCTGTGCTGGAGCCCACGTGGGGATGATGCGGCACTAACAGGACTGGAGAAGCCTTGGCCAGAGCAGCCAGTGGAAGGATGATTCTGGAATAGGGGTTGTGCATGTACAGAGAGAGACAATATGGTAAAGTTGGTGAAGGCCATTTGCCACAGCTGGGCTCTGGATACAGAATTGAGGAGTACAATGCTTCTGTAGTCTTTGAGAAGACACATGGCGTCGTGAGGTCAAAGAGCTGAAACACCCAGGCCCTCGGTCAGTCAGCTCTCACTGCATCGCAGTCAAGAGTGGTGGCTGCTGCTCACAGAGTAAGGGACGCAGACTGGGCCTGTTTGCTGTGACAAGGAGTGGGGACTTCATGCTGGCAGTGATGGGGTCACTGGAGCTGTCCTAATGGGACTTGACATGATTAGATTTGCTTTCTAGAAAGATTTCTCTGGGAGCTCTGTGGAGAAGCACAGCTCTGCAGTGGAGCACAGCTAAGGTGGAGGCAAGACACAAACATGCACATAAGCCACACCACAGGCATGTACATGGATACACATGTATGGGCACACATGCACGTGTACACCCATCCACATGTGTGCACTGGCACAAGCCACGCATGTGCACACATGAGCTCATAGGCACATTCCTCACATGCACAAACTCTTGTCCACAGACCATGCACATGCACACATAGGCTTCCATGCACACACAATACACATGTGTATACACATGATCACATGCACAAACCCCTGCAAGCACATTGCACATGCACACATGAGCTTCCATGCACACACATGACACATATGTGCACACATGATCACATGCACAGACCCCTGCACACATGCACCTGCACACATACCACGCTCATGCATGCACGGGCTCACAAGCTCTCACACACCACTGGGCACAATAATGCATGACAAAAATCAGAACGACCACATAGTTGCTGTGATTTTCAAGTCAAGGGATTTCAAAATTTCTTCAGTGACAGGAGTCCAAGAGAAAGCGTTTTTTAGAAATAAAGGGAGTGGGAAGAAAAGGGGGAGGTACCCCCTCCCCATGGGCCTGCTCCCTGGGGTTTCATGCATGAGGAACACGCTCATTTTTGTTGCTGATTCACCAAACCAAGAAACATCAGTCTGTTCTTCAAAACACTGCAATTGGTTTCTTTTCTGTCCCCATGAAATTACCATCCAGCTTAAGATATTCAGAGTATATAAGCCCTAAAGTAATTTTTTTTGCAAAAGTAATAAACCGAAAGAAGGGATGCCATCTCAAACTCACTCCTGGAATCATTTGTGTAATGCTGTGGTTCCATAATTGTACCTTGTTTTAAATTCATATGTATTCATTTCATAAAAATAGTCTATATTTTATACTGATAAATTTATCAATAGAAAAAAGATTCCACAGAAAGATATAAAAAATTACCTGCCAAAATAATGATTTATGCTGGTTTTGAAGCTTCCTCTCTATTATTCATGTGCACAAGACTTTTTTTTTTTTTCATTTTGACATTTACTTCACGTTATAAAAGTGTATTCCTCTAACCAATGTCTTCATTTGAATAGCAGGTAGGGAGGAATGGGCCCGAGTGACAGCTTCTGTGTCCAAAAGGCTCTGTTTGTGCGGAGCCCCTGCAGGTCACTGTTTGCCAACAGGGACGGACAAAGGGTTGGGTGGGCGTGTCCACCACGAAGTGAGAGGACAGGTCCCATAGAATCTCAAAGCCTTGTGGGGAGAAAGCAGGAAACGAATGCCTTCACCAGTGGCTAATTGGAAATAGGGTTGGTTTTTGGTGACGTTTACTTGAAAGGTCAAAGGCAACATGTTGCCAGTAATGTTACAAATTAGAAGAATAAATAATCTGTGCATTGGAAAGCAAGCTGAAAAGAGGGTTGCAAGCCCCGTCAAACCTTGAGGAGGTCACCTTCACTCCTTCTGTTTCCGTACAAGAAGTTGCCAGCAGCAGCTCTCAGTCTAAAGAGTCAGAAAACTGTACAGAGCATTGAGAATGCTGCCTTGGGTGAGGAGTGGGTGAGACACCTCAGATAAAGGTCAGGCCAGTCACTCTTAGAGCAAGAGAGGGATGGGGAGGAGAGAGGGAAGAGGTGGGAATCACTAGGGAGAAAATGGGCCTGAATCTTCAGTCCTAGTGGTACCTTTCTCCTCTCCAGGGGGACAGGCTCATGTTCAAAGAGCTGCTTGGGGGATTTCTGGGGACCAAGTACTCCCTCCATTTGACCTTAGATGGTATGGTCTTACCAAAGCTCCATCATGGCTGAAGATCCTCTTACAGACACCCAGTCCCTAATGGAATCTCCAACACTAACGTGCATGTGTTGGTCTGTGTAGCAGGGACATACCGCAATCCATGAGCTCAAGTCCATGAAATACATTGAACTTTCTCCAGAAGTTTGCAGTCCCTCTAGCATCTATCTTGAATCTTCTTCCCCCTGGAGTGGCAGAAACTAAAAATTGCGTCAAACAGCACCAACCCTTCTTTCTTTCTGTTTTGGGTGTTTACATAGACCAAGGGGTAGGGGTGAAATAGTCTTGCCCTCTTGTCTCTCGGCCTAGGATGATGTCAGGACAAGGAGACCTGGGTCCATGCAGAGTGGTGTCGTCCCACTGGTCCCCTCTTCAGGAGACTCTCTGTGGCCTAGTGTTAGAGGCGATGTGCCTTGCAACCTAAGTCTACAGAGGTCTCCATCCATCCACCACGAAGCGCTATCACGGAAACACCTGCATTCTATTTAGAGCACCGCGATGCCTCCCAGCCTTCAGGATAAAGGCTCTCTCAGCGTTTTAGCAATTGTCCTCTGGACACATATCCCAAGTCCGTCCTCCCTGACTGTGTTCTGATCCACCTGCATCTAATTTCAGTGGTGACATCTTGAATGAATATGAATCCAAATCCACTTTACTTAAAGTCCCGAGAACAAAGAGAAAATGCTATGTGACATGTCTTCACCTGGGGTGGCATGTGTCCAAATGCAGCCATCAGAGGTGCTGCTGGATTTTGCTGGTTTGTTTGTCTGTTTGCACAAACACCTCTGCTCATTCAGGCTGAGCACACTCCCCACTCCCACCTTTCCCCTTGCTCCCTCCAACTCAACATTCATATCCTAAAGTACTTTATCTTTGCAGCATTGTCCACAGACTCCTTGGGTTTCTTGTTGGCAACACGTGAGCATGGTAATAAAGCACTTTTTGTTCAACAGTTTAGTGTCTCTATCCCACCTATGATATGACTTGCAAGAGAGCTGGGACCTTGCGGTCTTGCTCACGATCCCATTTCCAGGGGCAAACACATGCTCTGCACATGACTGGTAACTGGCAAACATTCCGTGAAATAAAAATATAAGAACAGTGTAGCTCGTTCCACTTGTAAATTTACATTTAGTGCTGTTAATTCATCTCCACTCTGTGTTTCCAGATTGGCCTTTAGAGCCCAAATTACATTTGATCCGTAAGTCCCCAAACTCCAGGCATGAGCTAGAGGAACAGAGTTTCCCATATTCCCCTAAGTCATTGATGATGTCAGCAGGATTCACAGATGCAAATCTCCCCAAGGTGATATCACTTGACACTTGACACCTTAGACAGAGTCATCCCTCCAGGGAAGGGTGGGACTGAACCTATGGTCAGCCTATTCTGGGACCAGCAGGTTGTTTTTAAGTAAAGTCCTCAGGATGCTGTTGTTTTTGTGTGTTTTGATCAGAGACACAAGGTCATGGTGAGAGACGTAAAGATTATTAGATAATACTAATGACCAACATCGTTGTATGAATCCGCAAATCACGATGAAACCCCTGATGTCTCTAGAATTACAGTTAACAATAGTAGAATTTACTGAATTTTGGAGATTTTAATCAACACACAGAAATTGTAGATTAAATGTAGGCCCAAACACTACTGTCTTTACAAGCTCATGGAAAATTTGTAATTCCTTTTTGTTTTTTCACTCTATGAACAAAATGGCCCTTTGCTTCAAATGCCTTCCCACATCCGCTCTGGCCATGGACTTGCACTGTAACACATGCCTGAGAACCTGGATATTTTCCCCATCCTCATCAATCTTGGTGGACTAATGTGTATCGGCCTACTGGAAATCCCAGGGTAGCTGGATTCTGTGTTAGGGGTCGGTGATAATTAAATGTTAAAATTTTGTGTCCACCTGGTTGGGCTATAGTAAAGGGTTATTTAATCAAACACTAGCATATATGTAGTCAGAAGGTATTTTGAAGACTGGTTGACATCTACAATCAATGGACTTCAAGGAAAGGAGGTTACTCTTATTATGTGGGTGGGCCTTACCCAATCAGTTGAAGGCCTTAAAAGGAGAATTGATTTTCCTTGGAGAGGAAGGAATTTTTCTTCAAGGCTGTAACATAGAAACCCCACCTGAGTTTCCACCTTGCTGACCTTCCCTACAGATTTTAAACTTGCCAGTCCTACAAATTGTATGAGTTAATTTTTTAAAAATCTCTCTCTCTCTGTCTCTCTGTCTTGAGAAAGAGAAAAAAAAATCTATATTTATATCCATACCTATGTATACATATCAGCATTTCCTAGAGGTTTTATTTCTCTGGAGAGCCCTGATTGGTACAAAGCCTATGACTTAGAACTGCTAAAGATCTATCTCAAATATTTCTCACTTTTTCCATGGAGATTACCGTCAGAAACCTCTTACCTTCTTTGTCTCTGGACTTAGAGTGGATATCTCTGTAATGTCACTCTGATTTTATTCACACTACTTACTCCTACCAAGCACTAGAATACTTTAGATTAGATTAGCTATAATGATGTATTAATATGACATTTTACATATACTATAGTATACCTCATCACATTAAGTTACACACACACACACACACACACACACGTATTTGTTCGAAGACCTTCTCTGCCCACAATGAGACTACAAGTTGCAAGAAGGTGGGAAATGTCATCTGTTCTCTCTTCTGCCATGTCTTCATCACTTAAATCTGTTCTTGGCACATTATAGTTGCTCGACAAATAATTGTTGAAAGCATACAGACTGGCATTGAGAAACACCATTCATACAATTCCTTCAATGTGCATATCACATTAAACTGAAAACATTTGAAGAAAAACTGCACAGGTCTTTTTGTCATATGATAGGCAGCTCTCCAGGCAGGAAAGCGCATCAGTGTGTTAGAGAACAGGAAGACAAACCTCAGAATGAGGCAAGGATGAAGGTGGTTGTGGCTGCGTTGGGGTCTGCAGGGGACCAATGAGGTGAACAAGGGGCTTCCCTCCCCAGAGCCACCAGTCCTTTGCAGAGCAGGGCAGGAGGGCAGGCCCTGGTCTCAAGGCCTGGGGTGACCCCAGCTCTTTCATTAGTGTCTGGCTGATGCTCAGAGCACTTCTGGGACTGGGACCTCTCTGTGCTGTTGGCTTTTCCTACAGAATGGGGACTGTAAAGGAAGATGCCTCAACTTTGCCCTCCTTGGAGCTCAGGCACCTCCCATCACTTTCACACACACTCCTCCCTCTCCATCTCCTGAACCCCACATACACCTTCCGTGGAGGCTGAAGTCTGGCCTGGAAAAAAGGTGTCATTATCTAGTAGCTGCTAAGCCTCATAATAATTCTCAGATTTTTGAATAATTACTATTCATGTTAGTCAGATATCAAAGTAGACTAAGGTATTAGTCAGTGTTATTCAAATTTTCCCCTCAGTGGGTAAATGAAATCTATGCTTGAATTTGATGAAGTTCCTGACTTCAACCTTCTCATCTGCAGTCCCAGGCTACATTGTGGTCTTCAAAGAGAATTTGTGTTTTATGTTCAGCACATAGTGAGGTGCAGTAGGTGGTTTTGTGTCACTCAGTTGAAAAATACATGATACATAAAGTAGATGATAGGCAGATGATAGGCAGAAATGATGGCTAGATAGATAGTAGATAAGAGATGAACGGATATAGAGATAGATAGGTAGATGATAGGTAGATAGATAGATAGATAGATAGATAGATAGATAGATAGATAATAGAGACAGAGATGGATGCATGGATATACAGGCAGGTCAATAGATGATACATAGGTAGGTAGGTAAGTAGAGAGAGAGAGATATGGATAATATAGACAGAGATGGATGCATGGATATATACAGGTAGGTAGAAGATAGATAGATAGATAATAGAGACAGATGCACGGATATATAGGTAGGTAGATAGATGATACATAGGTAGGTAGGTAGGTAGATAGAGAGAGAGAGAGAGAGAGATGATAGATAGATAATAGAGACAGATTGATGCACAGATACATAGGTAGGTAGATAGATGATAAATAGGTAGGTAGGTAGGTAGGTAGATAGATAGATAGATAGATAGATAGATGATAGATAGATAGATGATAGATAGATAGATAGATAGATAGATAGATAGATAGATAGATAATAGAGACAGATTGATGCACAGATATATAGGTAGGTAGATACATAGGTAGGTAGGTAGGTAGATAGATAGATAGATAGATAGATAGATAATAGAGACAGATTGATGCACAGATATATAGGTAGGTAGATAGATGATACATAAGTAGGTAGGTAGGTAGGTAGATAGATAGATAGATAGATAGATAGATAGATAGATAGATAGATAATAGAGACAGATTGATGCACGGATATATAGGTAGGTAGATAGACGATACATAGGTAGGTAGGTAGGTAGATGATACATAGGTAGGTAGGTAGGTAGATAGATGATACATAGGTAGGTAGGTAGGTAGGTAGGTAGGTAGGTAGGTAGGGAGGTAGGTAGGTAGGTAGATAGAGAGATAGAGTTATACAAAGAAGACTGCAGAGCCAGCATTACTTTTCCGTACTTTTTGAATCTTATGTTTCTATGGAGAGCTTTACTATAATATGCATCTATCTAATATGATTCTATCAACATAGAGTCATTTTGACTTTAATTTTTTAATGACCAGATAAATTTCTTTGAAAAAATAATTAGTTATTGTGGTATACATTTAAGTTCATTGCGAAGTCATCATGGGTCCTTGTTTCAAAATCGTCTGAAGTCTGAACCACCCCGTGCTACATTTTCCCTCCCCCAGCTCTAGGCAGTCTAAGAAGAATCAGCTTTAGCCTGTACGTTTCTTAAAACTTTGAAAAAATGATCTATAAATGCATAATACTATAATATTCAAATACTCTCTCAGCACAAGTTTGCTAATCTGTTTTCAGTGTGATCTGGTATCTGACTTCTTGAAGCAAATGTATAAATAACAAATTGACTAGGCATAAGTATTTATCTTTTGTCTTGACAATATGCAAAGCAATATGTTTTTTTTTTTTAAGTAATGAAAGGCCAGACTCAAGGTTGAGCCACAAAGAAAAGAAGTGACATTTGAGGAAAGATGCCAAAATACCAGGAGGCCAGAAAACAATGAGCTGTGTTTCTCAAACTCTGGGAGGGTTGACTCGGACGACCGCAGATGCTTCCTGTATGTAGCTGTGGGATGCCCCACGGTTATCTTCACATGGTGAAGCTGGACCTTGTAACCACGGTCCCCTGTGGAGCTGATCACAGTCCATGTTGGTCCCTGAATGCTCTCCCATTTCCCATCAGCCTTGCGGCAAGCCATGACTTTGCCTGTCTGCCCAGAAGTACACAGCACCCAAGTGTCTCCCAGATTTGGAGGGCGTCCTTCTGTTTTGTCCGCAGGAAATCCGTGCCAGAAAAAAGAAAGGAATCCTCTCCAGATAACTCAGAACCAGAGTGTGAAGGTCAGATGTCAGTGCAGCACCTCTGGGGAGAGTAGCGTTCCCTTCACCCTGTGCTCTGCCTCCAGGCTGACCTTGAACCCCACAGCACAGGGCTGTGGGAGGTCCCCAGAAGCAGGAACCCTAAACCCTTCGAGGTGACATCCTGTGGCTGGGGAGGGCCAGGGCATCAGGTCCCGTGTGGGCCCTACCCAGCTGGCACCAGATTTAGACTCTAGTGACAGTGGGCCCCTTGGTCTCCATAATGGGCTTTTTTTTTTTTTTTTTTTTTTTTGAGACAGCGTCTCGCTCTGCCACCCAGGCTGGAGTGCGGTGGGGTGATCTCGGCTCATTGCAACCTCTGCCTTCTGGGTTCAAGTGATTCTCCTGCCTCAGCTTCCCCGGTAACTGAGATTACAGGTGCACATCACCATGCTCAGGTAATTTCCTTTTTGTATTTAGTAGAAACAGGGTTTCACCATGTTGGCCAGGCTGGTCTCAAACTCCTAACCTCAAGTGATCTGCCCGCCTTGGCCTCCCAAAGAGCTTGGATTACAGGTGTGAGCCACTGCCCCCCTTAATGGGCTTTTGAGGGAAAGTGGAGCTCAGCATGAACGGGGACCCAGGGACAAGGTGAACTGAGTCTTCAGGACTCCCGATGCAGCCGCTCAGGCACACTCCCTGTTCCTGCCTGGCAGAGGCTGAAGTTAACTCCTGAACCCGCGGCCCAGCTGAGGGAAGCCTGCCCTGGAACGCACAGTGGCTTTCTGATCCAGCCCTGCGTTTGGGGGCACGGAGCGGGAGGAGTTGGGGGTTGTTTTGGCAAACCCAATTTATTTTAGTTTTATAAGGACTTGTATTGTCAAAGATCATTTACATCCCTTCCTATTAACTTGACTGGGTGTCAACACTCCCGTGGGTTTTGCCATCTGGATTTCAGGAGTGAGGGAGCTGAGGTCACCCGAGCAGGGCTGTTGCTCGCGGGCTGGCCTGGCATTGGAGGCCCCTCCACGGTCTCAGGAGCTGCCACCTCCACCGCTACAACCCGCAACCTCTTAACACGTGGAGCAGGGCCTTTCAGCCACCAGTCCACCTCTCCTTGACAGCTTGACAGAGGTACATATTTATTTTAAATATTTTGGTAAAGATAAGACACAAAACAATTGTTTCAGTCTTTTCAATGGCTCTGCTGGTGAATCAGCCTCCCAGGATCCTTTTGGTTTTATCCTACTTTTCCAGCAACCCTCATTTAATGTAGAGATTACGTGCCCAGCAGAAATATCTATAAAATATTTGTAAATATTTTAAGATTACATAATATTTCTAGTGTTTTATTGGAAAGAAAATTGCCACTTCAGTAGGTCCACTTACAAGATTGTGGAGGTTTTACTTCTCCCACGGCTGTGCTTCCCGGGTGGAATGACATGAAGATTTGCTGTGGAAAAGCTGCACATGGCTCTGTCTCCTGACCACGGATACCTGGGTCAATCATGGAGGGAGTAGGTTCTTCTGTCCCTCGGTACCTTTTACGGAGACTGAAAGCCCCATCATTCTCCTTGGATCGCTCTTTGCTCTGTTCAGGAGGGTCAGAGGCTGCAGGGTGCTGAGACCTCCTGTCCCAGGACCGGGTATCACATGCCAGCTGGCCACCTGCCCAGGAGAACTGGGATCTGTAGGGGCATGGTTGACAGCTGGCTGAGTCTGGCTCCCAGCTGGCGGAGAGGTCAGTCCCTTGGAGAACAGAACAGGTGTGTTCAGACACTGTGGTTCAGGACCAGGCACAGGTGAGAGCCAGGCGGTGAGCGGAGTCAGCCGGCCCAGGTATGGTGAGGAGGAGTGGGACTCCAGGCGGCCTGGAGACAGAAGGTTCCCCTCTGCTGAGTGGAAGCACAATTGCCTTGACCTGCAGACAGTTCTGGGGCAGGAATACTCTGGAACCTTCTGGCTCAGTTTTGCACAGTCCTAGAGAGTTTTGTTAAGGGGGTTTTCAGCAGTTAGCAAATAGATGGCAATTCCTTAGGAGGAGAAAGTTCACTTCGTTGGGAGTAAATGTCCCTGTGGAACTCAGTAGAAACCTCCTCTGGATTGTTCCAGATTGTGACGTCACCAAGGCAATTTCAAGAGGATGCATCAAGGAAATCCAGTGGGTGAGGGTGAATTAAATTCGACGTCCCTGCAGCCATTTCATTAGCATTTTATATCATCACACGTCCACCAAATGCCAGGCAAGGGGCCACAGGGAGCAACCCACTGAACCCCACTCTCCAGAACTGATTCACAGAAGAGAAATACGTCATAAAATTTAGGAAAATTTCCATTAAAACTCCTAGAAGTTAAAAGAAAAAAAAAAGTTAATATACTTCACAATATTGATAAACTTCCACTAATCTGAAATAATTTGTTTCCAAAGCATGCCAAGGAAAGGGGATGTTTCTGTGTGACTCTCACAGAGCTTTCCAGTTTCACATTTTCCTAGAAAGCTTTTCTCGCTTTTCTTCTGTTTCTTGCTTTTATTCTGCAAAGGTAAAAAGGCAAGGAAGGAAGGATATTTTTTCCATGAATCCAAACATGTTTTCCCTACTGCTTCATTTTCCAAATTGAATGCTACCGATTTAAACCAGAGCAGCAGAAGGAAAGGAAAAAAAGTCTGATGCTCTGCCGTGAGCACACAGGCTTGGTGGCCTTTTCAGTGGCGAGCCCCGGATCCCGCTCATCTCCTCGTCCTCTCTCCCGCCCGATGGTCACTACTGTGTGACAAAGACAAAGCCAGCAGCCCCCTCCCTCCCTCGAGGTCCCTGTCCTTGCTCAGTTGGGACAGCGCTCCCACTCCCGCGGTCCCTGGGGCCCATCCTATCACTTCCCCGCCGGCAACGGGGTCACCTCTCCGCCGCGCTCTCTCCTGAGCCCTGATGTTCAGGGTGAAGAAGAAATTCAAAGCTGTTGAATGATGATAGGGGTAGTGAATAAAAAAAAAAAATATTAAGTGCCGGCAACAACAACAAAATAAAAGGTGGGGCGGGTGTGGGAGAGAAGGGATCCTGAAGAATGTGAGAAAGATAAATCGGGCCGGCACTTTGTTTCATTGTCAGGAGCACTCTGGGGTTATTGGAAGCTCTTATTTATGCTCTGTAAGCAGAACAATACTGGAGAAGAAATGATTAAATACCAGCTCCGCGAGCAGCAGACATCTCATTGTGGCGGTGGGCTCACCACTGGGTGGTTTTGATAAAGGCAATATGAGTTGATAACTGATAGAGTTGGCAGGGAGTCATCTGGGGTTGCTGACAGTTCCAGCACTTTAATAAAATCATTAGAATGTAAATGTTTTTATTGCGGAATAAAGAGCCTCCAGCGAAGTTGACACTGCTCTCCCTCCACTGAATGGGAGTGCCGATTAGCATTCAAATGATATCATGATAGGCTGGTTATCTTTATTAAAATTTTTCAAATCGAGTCTTCATTTTGCATGATTGAGTTTTAAACAAATGCAATATCCAGTCGGCTGGTGAGCTGGCCTGAACACTCCTGAAATAATTAAAGTGTTCCTTTTATTTTTTTAAACATGTGTTTCATAAGAAATGAATTGGATTTGCTATTTTAATATGACAATATCTAGTTAGCTTTGCATAAAAACAGGGATGTTATAGCATAATTATTGAAAGTGTACAGCTTTTAAACATATGTTTCATAAAGCTGAATTCAATTTTCTGAAATATGACAATACCAGTCACTTGGTGAAGTGTAAAATCAAGAGATAGCTTGATTATTTAGATCAATTCTGCGTAAGTCTTCATAATTGATGGCAGCCCATGGTACTCATACGTGGTATTTCCAGAGGAAGGAAGTCTCTGTTTTCTGAACGTTTTACACTCCCCTGACTCGGACGGTCGACAAGGACTCAAAACCTTCTTTCAACTCAGGCACTAAGTCATGGTGGCATTAATTATCCAGAGCAAACTAAACCCTCATTAAATGCTAAGAGAGACTGGGGTGGATCTGGACAAAACTGCACTTTCTCGGAGTAGAATCAGTTTATCAATAGACGACTGATAGGGTCCATTTGACTTTAAATCTCTGTTCATTGTTCCTTGGTCTGGCATCGTTTCTGCATACTAACAATTCTTAAAAGTCCTATTGTGCTACAAGCTCAGCAAACCATGGTTAGCAAGACTTCCACGGATGGTTCTTAGTTATGAGGAGTTGAGACAATCGATAAAATAAATGTGCCTTAAAAATATGTCCCTGGAATAACTGGGGTATTGATTCTAATAGGGAGGCAGCTGCAGAGCTGATTTTCTTTAAGGGGTAACATTTGAAGAACTGGCAAAGCATGGTGAATTTGCTTCCCAAGGAAGGGAAGCGCTCCTGGAGAGCTGCTTTCTCTGTCTGTTTATTTTGCAGAGGTAAAATTTTAAGAAAGATGACAACGTCTGTGTTGCCAACCTATATTACCACATCAGCAGAATCTGGATTTTATAATAATATTTTCCTAACCAGGACATAAACTATCAATCAGATGAGTTTAATTGATAGGTAAATTTATACTGATTAGTCTGATTACAAGGCCAATCTGTGTATAACAAGTTAGGCGCTTAGAAAATGTGATACTAGATTCAGATTTGGCATATATATCTACACATATATGTATTTTTATGTATGTATTTATATATAATACCTGATATATATATTTTATATATTAAATATTATATATAAATATAATATATAATATATAAAATATATAAAATATAATGTATAAAAATATTTATATATATTATAAATAATATATAATATATATTATATATGAATATTTATATATTTATATAAAATATATACAAATATATATTATGTATATTTATATATAAAACCTATGTTTTCTATATTTTATATATATAAAACCTATGTTTTATATATGTATGTGTATATATATAAAAAACCTATGTTCCTAAGTCATAATTTTGGTTTCAGTCTCTAGGATCACATTTTAATCACCTCTATACTTAAAGCAGAATGTTGAATACTAAGGACAAATCAAACCATATACTTTTCTACAAATCAATATAGTAGAGACGCAGGGTTGGTGGTCCACGTAGAAATAGAATTCTTCTATAAGGTACTCAAAATGACAGGAACGCATTTTGAAGTTGAAGTTGTTAGGGAAGTCTTTTGTATCATTGCCAGGAGCACCTCCCTGTGCTCACAGAAACAATCCCGGATCCTGCCTGCAGAACAACTGACCTGACCGGTTACCCTCGGCGTTTCCAACGTGGACAGATCAAACTAGGGCCACAGGCAGATATAGATTCATGGGGGGGTGCGAATTTAGAAGCGCCTTGTGGCAGTCCTCTCCGATAGGGTACTGCGACCTATTAGCAACTCAAATTTATAGTGAGAAACAAAGATCTGATGTGATGAAGTGAAAAACAGCCCTACTGCTGAACGTTTGACTGTGAAGGAAGAGCTGGAAATCGAAACAGAAACTGCAACCTTTCAAAATAGCACTGTGAGTTTCAAAATAGATCTGTAATACCAATTGCAGACAATCTGAGCTCAAGCCCCTTAACACCCGTATATCCTGACCCAGTGTTCTGTGATAAGACCACAGACAGGCTCACCTACAAATAACTCTGTATAGACTTAAGCTTTCTAAAAACAAGACCAGCGAGAGTTCTAGCAGCAGCCTGCTTCCAGGTTCTGCCTATTTTTCTGCCAAGATGTCCTTTGAGTAACTCTAGCTCTCAAACCCTATGTGTAGTTTTCCCTAACTCCCTCCCTGGAATACACCCCAAGTTTCCTGTGGTTTGTGGTTTCTGTTGCTACAGTAAGTGATGTACATAATGAGATTGACGGTAGGTGGTCCCTGGTGACCATTGGTGCAAATTCTATTTTAAGAATCTTAATTCTGGCCGGGTGAAGTGGCTCTAATCCCAGCACTTTGGGAGGCCTAGGCGGGCGGATCACTTGAGGTCAAGAGTTTGACAGCAGCCTGACCAACATGGTGAAACCCACTTCTACTAAAAATATAAGATTAGCTGGGTGTAGTGGCATATGCTTGTAATCCCAGCTACTCGGGAGGCTGAGGCAGGAGAATTGCTTGAACCCTGGAGGCAGAGGTTGCAGTGAGCCGTGATCGCACCCTCGCACTGCAACCTGGGCAACAAGAGTGAAACTCCATCTCAAAAGAAAACAAAAATCTTAATTCCTCCCATTTCCTGGGTGTTTTGAGAGATGAAAGATTAACAAATAAACTAGAATTTTAAAAGTCTCTCTAGTCACATGAGCCAGAGAATTACCCTTATCCCTTACCTTGCCCCACTCTGGCCAAGTTGTCCCCTGGCTATGAGAGCCACTTGACCCTAATGCAGGCCAGGTGGGCAGAGGGGTTGGCTGTCCCTCTTAACTGTGGGTAAGAGTCATTTCTCCATAAGTGTGCTCCGTCCCTGCAGAACACTGTCGGTTTTTGATTGAGCCTGACCTGGGAGTTGAATAGTAATATGGTTTGACTGTGTCCCCACCCAAATCTCACCTTGAAATATAGCTCCCATAATTCCCACATGTCATGGGAGGAACCCAGAGGGGAGGTAATTGAATCATGGGCACGAATTCTTTCCTGTAGTGCTCTCTTGATAGTGAATAAGTCTCTCAAGATCTGTTGGCTTTATGAAGGGCAGTTCCCTTTCACATGTTCTTTTGCCTGCTGCCATGTAAGATGTGACTGCTCCTCCTTCACTTCCACCATGATTGTGAGACCTCCCCAACCCTGTGGAACTGTGAGTCAATTAAACCCCTTTCCTTTATAAATTACCCAGTCTTGGGTACATCTTTATTAGCAACATGAGAGCAGACTAATACAAATACTGAACTGGATGTTGTGGAAGATGCTGAAGATGTGTGTGAAGAGGCCCCTGCCATCCAGGAGCACAGGGGAAACAAATAGAGACCCTCCCTAAGTATGGCCACTGAGCACAGGTGCAGCAGAGTGCAGAGAGGAGCAGAGCAGGGGAACCTGCATTTTCACCTAGTGGCCATAAAATCAACCAAACCAGGCAATCAGTGAGTACAAAGGGAGAAATAAAGAATGGTTTGTGGTGTGAAATGGAATGATTTAAAGATTGGCAATTTCCTAAATAGTCTATAGAACCAAGTATAGCATTTGAAGGGTTCTGCCTGATTGGTAAGACAGTAACCACACCACCTGATTTGTGAAATTATGCTTTCGAATATTTACTTGCAGTTCCTAGTTCTGCTAGTAGTTTCTTCTTTTCTTGATTTGTACTTGTTTTAATCAATTGACTTGTATCTAGCCGTATTGCAGGAGCTGGGTTTTATGACCCATTTGATTGACGTTAACACCTCTTGCGTTAATAATAGTTCATATTTAAATTAGGGGGGTTTAATTACAAATGTTACGGTTTGATTTACTTTACATTACCATACATTTGAATTTAAAGTCAGAAAGGATACCCATATGCCCAATGCCAGGTCTCACCTGATTTCTAGGTCCTGCTAGTCACACCCTACTAGGAAAAGCTGATTTCTCCTATCTGAGTCCTGTGCCTACTCTAAACAAATATTCAATTTTCCAAATTAGTATTAACAAACATTGGCCCTCTCAGTGGTGACAACACCAAACAAATTGTCAGGAGAAGGAGGAAGGTTTTTGTTTCTTCTCCAGCAGCTGGATTTAGAAAAGAAGACAGGCATGAAATTTGTGGGTAGATCTGTTTCAACAATGGCAAGAACTACCAATTGTGTAATCCAATTTCAGCAGGGGATTTCTCTTTATCTTAACAACTAGTGAAATGGGTGGACCTCAAATTTCATTTCAGTTTGGAAACAGGCCCAACATTTTGGAGATGTTTATTCCAAACTCAGCCAACTTTATAAACCTTTCAGGCTCTAAAATCTTTCTGGGAATTGCACCAACGCAGATTTTTTGGTGAGATCTAATCCTTCCGGCTTCTGGAACAGCCTCCCTCAGAATCCTTCAATAATTCAACCTTTAATCTAGACCAGAAGAAAGAACATAGGCAATTCTGGAAAGAAAAAAAATAAAAAAACAACCTGTAAGACCGTCGGCCTAAATTTTAGGTAAAGTTTCCAGGAAGTTCTGACTGTAGCTCAATTGCACATCCGTTTCTAACAACTTGAGTCCATCCCTTCCTGGGAGTTTGTGTGATTTGATCCTGAAGCGTAAGGAGAAGGACATGCCCCAACACGCCCTGATGTTCATAACAAGGAACGTTATGAATCAGTATGCATTTTAACATTCAGGTTACTGTTTTTGCAAAGCATCTCTTCAACTTTCGCAGTCTTTACTAACTTTGGAGGTGAGCTATTCTGTCCGTCTTTTTATGCCCCAAGGTTCACTTTGTCACGTGGAAACGACATGAAGAATGTGCCTTGCATGCCAGTCACCCCCACGACAGCTTCAGTTCAGGCTTGCTTGCCATATTTGTGCTTAATTTTGAGGTGCCTTCAAGTTTTTCTTGACTTAATTATGTCCAAAGGTGTAGGAAACTTGAAAGTGCAAAGCTGTATGAGTGCAAATAAATATCTACTTTAGTAACTGGAAGTAGCAGAGAAACCGACACGTTGCATGAAAACAGTGATCAGTCACTCGGTAATGAAGCAAATCTGAAAGGTTAGACTGGATCTTGCCTGTAGCACTTGGACAACATGAAGCTGTGTCATCCATGGAGATCAGCAGGAGAGGAAAAGCAATGAGTCCATGGAACAGAGGATGAGCAACCACTGCAGATGTCAGTAACTGCATGTCAGTGAAGGGGTCCTTGGACTCCTGGAGGATTCAGGCGAGGGGCTCTGAGGGTTATGCCAAACATGGTGCCTCTGGGGGATCAAGGCCCAGCCGTTTCTGCCCAGCATCAAAGTGGGCAGGATGGAGAGGAGATTAGAAGGCTCATTCTCGGAGCTGCCCAGGAAAATGAATAGGCTCTCCTGGTTTCTGAAGCAGCTCCATTCTGGAAAAGGGCATCCAAGAGCCTGCCCATGTACAGCTTGAGAAGAGAAGGTTTTGCTTCAATATGCCCTGAGCCCACGGGCTCTGTATTTGATCATAAATCCACCCAGGAAGTAGCTTGGAAACATCCTTGTCACTTGGGACTTGCAAGAAGAAAACAAAGCAAAGTGAAAACAAAAGCATAGACTGGCAAAACCAGTTAGAAAACCGTTTTCTAAGAAGGGGTTTTTGTCCATTGTGAGAGGACAGAATTTGAATTTAGATAATGGAATAGAATTATCCATTGACTGATTAACCAGTCAGTCTGTGGGCTTTTCTTGAGAGCCCTTTCCGTGTACAGGCAGCAGGCTAAGCACATAAAGGGACATCAGGAAGAATAAAGCAACACCACTGTTCTTGAGGACAAAGAGGAGACCCACAGACAGGTCATAGCCACGGGACCGAGTGACAGGGAACTGGGCAGCCCTGAGAGTGTCCTCAGTGGAACCCAGGCCAGGGAGGAGCTGGCATTTGGCTGAGATAACCTCTGGCTTTCTAGGGAAGGATCTGAATTTTTTTCTGAGTTCTCATCACTCGTGAATTCTGTTTCTTCCCTTCCAGCGTGGGATACATTATAGAAACTAATATGACATTTGTGACCCCGCATGTATCACAGATGGTAATGATTTGAAATATTTGATTAGATCGTTCTATTTTTGATTGCAGCAAAATATGTGTAACATTTATCATCTTAGAGACTTTTAAATGTACACTTCTGTGGTGTCAAGTTCCACTCACATTGTGTGCAAACATCCCCACCATCTGTCTCCAGAACGTTTTTCATTTTGCAAAACTGAAATTGTGCACCCACCTCCCCTCAGCGCCTGCAACCACCGTTCTACTTTCTCTGAACTTGACTATCTAAGAACCTCATGGGTAACATACTATGGCGTCTGCCCTTTTGGGATGGACTTGTTTCACTCGAGGCAATGTCCTCAAGCTTTGGTCATGGTGTATCACGTGTCAGAATTCCCTCCTTTTCTAAGTCCACATAGTATCTCACCGTAAGTGTATTCCACATTTTCTGTGTCCGTTCATCTATCCGTGAGTCACTGGATTCCGTCCACCTTTTGGGTATTGTGAATACTGCTGCTGTGGACATGGACATATTTTTGTTTGTAGACATCGTAGTTTAAACCCACATTTTGCCTGACATGGTGTTGTCAGCCTATAGTCCAAGCTACCTGAGAGACTGAGATGGGAGGATCCCTTGAGCCCTGGAGTTCAAGGTCAGCCTTAGCAACAGAGTGAGTTCTTGTCTCTGAAAAGAAAAAGAAGTTCAAACCCCCAGTTCAAGTTCTTACTTGGCTCCCCAGGCAAGCCCCCTACCTTTCTCTAAGGACACACCATCCTGAAGTTGGTGTTTCTTCTCCCCGGATATGTTATTCAAATTGTCAGCTCCTCTGTATGCTTCTAAGCTATACACAATGTTTTGTGTCTTTTTAAATTGATACAAAACTGATATTGTTTAGTTTTGCAATAGATTAAATAAGCGTATTTTCTATTTTGAAAAAATGAAAGACAGGGATAAAAGAAAATCAAAATTTTAACAAAATTTAGTTGAGAGTAGAAGTGTAAATTCTGCTAATTCTGCCAATAATTGTTATAGTTTTTATTTTCCTTTGGTTACCTTATTTGGTACCAGAGACACAATTAACTTAAAATGAATTGTCAAAAGAATTCTTCAAAATACCATTTTTTTTCCATAAATGAGAGCTCCCTGGGGACATATCTATGGGAAGGAAGCACATCAGGCTACCCTGTGTTCATCACTGTAATGCTAGCTGCCAAGACAGATCTGAAGCTCAGCTCTGTGAGGCTACATTTCTCATACACATAAACCCCATCTGGGGCTAGTGTGGAGGCAGTTGTCCCTGCAGTCTCTGGAGAGCAAGTTAGCAGCCCCTCCACTTCCACCATGTGACTTCCAGGGTGTCCTGGGTGTGGCCATCCGGCAGGTGGACAGGAGAGAGACGAGCTGAGAAGCTGGTGCAGGAAACGTCTGAGGCCAGGTTCAGAGGGACCTGTGCTGCCCTTGTCTGCCTGCAGAAAGCCAAGATGCAGCCACCAGCACAGCTAATCCCAGGACCTGGGCAGGGTAGGGTGGGCGACGCGGCCATGCGAGAGTACAGTGTGCACCTGGAGAAAAGGAAGGGGGTTTGTGGGCAGCAAGGTGCCCTTTCCCATATTAATTTCACTGCCAATCCGCTGTGCCGCACCCCACCTGCCACTCTCCCAGGAAACGACTGTGGGTAAGCACCTCTTTCACACAGCAGGAAAGCCCACTCCCGTCAGTAACGTTGGGGAAGTGTGACACTGGCAAGCCTCTGGTCCTTTGGGGTTCCTGGGTTTTTCAACAGCATCGTAGCAGCAAGCATCAATTTCTCTGAATAGGCCCCCGCCACGGGGCAGCCAACACCCTTCCAAGCTTCCTTCTCCCTGCTGGACTCCCTGATTTCCATCTTCCTTATTTTCTTTCTGCTCTTCTATTTCTTTTCCCTTCTTTAAGGCTCCCCCTGGTTTTGTAAGGTCTAGAAGTAACACATGGACAAGGTAGGGAGGCTGGTGAGGGGCCACGGGTCGTCGCTGAGGCCCCCTCTCTGCCGCTGTCAGGCTGAATTCCACAAGAAATGTCCTCCACGTCACTGTCACTGCTCCCAGGATTGCTTGCCCCAAGGAAGACACTGGTGGCCAAGAGACACGCCAGCTTCTGATCGAGAGTTCACCAGACAGCAAGTCCAAACGGTCCCAGTTACATAAGTGTGGTGCAGGCTCCCTGGGGCCCTGCAAGCTGGGATCACTCCTCCTGGCCCTCACATGAAGGGCCCTTGCAAGTCCAATATATCCCCATTCCCAGAAGGTGGCTCTGCCGCTCACCCCGCCTGACTGCCCACTTAAGCCACAGCAACACATGAGCAAAAAGAAAAAAGTCTTCTGTTTCATGTTAAAAAGTACAAATATGAGATTATTGATTCAGAAAGGAAATGTGCTGAGCGAGGACTCCAAGTACAGCTGAATCGAACCCCGGGGACAGCTTATGGGATGGAATATGAGCACAGCTTTAGAATGAAAACAGATGTTGCTCTTCACGAAACTAAAAAAAAAAAAAATTAAAAAAGTTTGCATTTTTGGTCACAGCGGCAGCAGGCTAACACCTGGACAATGGATTTCACAAATAAAACGTCCGATTGTCTTGAGAATGGTGCAGAGAGAGGAGAAAGGTAGCTCAGATCTTGCAGAGGAACAGGATGCCTGTGGAGGCTTCTGCGACTCCGAGAGGAAGAAAGGGCTCCATGCCGCTCCCACATCATACGATGACTGGAAGACAAATGAAATCGGAAGGCCCATCGGAGGGGCAGCTGGAACACGCACCTCATTTCTATGCATGGAGTTCCTGCAGGCTCAGAAGAACATCCTGGCCCTTTTTTCTTGCAAAGTTAAATTCTCCCATACTTATGTCAAGTCAACCAGGCATTTTTTTTTTTTTTTTTTTTTTTTTTTTAGGTTTGAAAGATGCTTTGCCTTCACTCACCTGTCATTGCTGTCATCAGTACTTACAGTATTTCACCTGCAACTTGTAATGTGCTTACTAAGGTCTTTTATCCTATCCACGTCAAAATAGTTTGATACTCAGTGTAATTTCACAAAGAAAAGATTCTCAGGGGAAAGCTTTTGGAGATGCCTCTGTTTTTAACCCTGTTTCCAGAAATAATTAGATACAAACATTTTCACTTAGTTCATTTGCTTTCCAAGAGAGAATGGCTTCTGATACTTGACCGTGATTTCGTGAAGCACTTTGGACATGAATTTGAGAATCAGCACTTGGCTATCAGAGACTTGGACTGTACTGACCATGTGGTGACCAGATTTCAGCAATCTTAGAGTCTCTTGGTCAATGGCTAAGTTTCCTGTGTGTATTTACTGCCCATTAACAAATAGAATTTACACTCGGCCAGTGACTGCCACTTGGGAGCCATCGGCGACTTTTCCCAGGCCCCCGTTGAGCCTGTGGAAAGAGACTTTGTCTCCAAAGTCAGGCCTTGGGGTTGCAGTTGCTGCCTTCATCTTGCTGGTGTGGGCCAGACTTGCTCTCTGTAAAATATGTGAAGATGAGCAAAATAGGGAGAAACCAGGCTTCTTTCTTGGTCTTCCCTGTCTTCCTGAAGAGAGGAAACTTGAAGAGGTCATTCCTCAGCTACGAGAAAAAATAGTATTCTTTTCCATCTCTTCTCTGACCCTTGTCATTTTTCAGCCACCCCTGTATTATGTAGTGTCACTGTGAAAAGGAAGAACACGGTCACCTCCTATATCACACAGACCATCCTCCCACAACACCAACAGATCGTGCGGGTCTGCACACCCCAATCACCCCCTGCAACCGGGACTTGCATCAGAGACCAAGGAAGGGAGTTCAAGAGTGAAACAAGGATCCTAGGAGCTTCCTAAAGGGCCATCAGCTTGACAACATCCTCCACTCTAATTTATACAAAAAACAACCCTAGCAAATAAATAATTGTTTTCAAATATTGATGGGGATTATGAGAGGAAATCTAACACTAAGTTAAGTGTGGACTCTGCCAAATTATTCTGGAATTATCAGTCATCATGCTTACCGGTGCTCTTGGGTAAATCATATGAAATATCCCAATAATCTGAGTGTTAGGAAAAGCCAGTGTGCGACGGGGTGAAAGAGACCCCAGAACAAAGAGATGACTACACAGGAATAACAAGGACAACTGCACATGCGAGCTGGGCCCTTACTGTGGGGCAGGCCTGCATCCTGGGCTTCCTGGGCAACATCCCCCTGAGCCACCAATGACCTAGAAGGTGGCTGAGGACGCTATTGTCCAAGATTCAAGCCCAGGCCCGTCAGGCCCTGCAGGAGAGCCAGCCTCCAGGCTTTCCTAGCATCTCCCTGACATCTACCTCATTGGTGGACAAAAGTCCAGAGTGAAATTTAGTTACATTTATGGCTGTAAACCATTGCATTTAGCCTAAATATCAGGTCTCAGAAGTGTGCACCAGGATCACCTGCAGGAAGGAAACCCGGGTGTGAACTGTTTCTGCAGTGCCGTGTGGCCTTGGCAGGAAACATGCCAAGAGAGGCCCCAGTCCTGGAGAGCCTGGCCTGGCCTTTGGGGTCTCAGGAGCCAGTGCCATATCTGCAGGCTGCAGAGGTTCCCCTCAGTCCCCTTTTTGTCTTCCACACCCTATGAGGCTGAGACTCCCTGGTATCCCCAAAAGCCACAGGGATCAAGCCCCAATATTATAGCTATCAGACCAAGAGTGGGAAAAATGCATTTTGGAACAAATACAATAAAATGATATGAGATACTTAGACTCCAAGTTTTCATTTCTTTAGCTCTTGCTAATCTAAAGTTGTAATACAGTCCTGTGTTTCTTAATGAAAGGGCTATATTCTTAGAACTTTGTTTATAGAGGACCTCATTTTCGTATAAACATCATAAAGAGTATTTACACAAACCTAGACGGAGTAGCCTGCTGCCCACCTTGACTGTGCGGTGTGGCCTCTCACTCCCAGGTTACAAACGTGTACAGCATGCGGCTCTATGGAGTACTGTGAGCAACTGTAACTCAGTGGTGAGTATTTGTACATCTAAACATAGAAAAGATACAGTGAAATATGATGTAAAAGATTTAAAAAAAAGGGCACATCTGAATGGGGTACTTACCAGGAATGAAGCTTTCAGGACTGTAAAAGGCTCTGGGTGAGTCAGTGAGTGGTGACTGAATGTGAAGGCCCAGGACATTATTGTACACTACAGTGGACTTGAGAAACACTGGACTCTTAGGCTACATTCTATTGATTTAATTGTTTTCTTCAATAATAAATTAACCTTAGCTGATTGTTTTTTTTTTCTGCTTTATAACCTTGTTAGTTTTTTTTTCTTTAACTTTTCAACTGTTGGTAGTAACCCTTAGCTTAAAGCACAAACACATTGTGGAGCTGTACAAAAATATTTTCTTTCTCTATATTATTATTATATTAGCTTTTTTCTGTTTTATAATTGATTAATTAATTGTTTTGTTGTTAAAATTGAGATACATACACAAACCTTGACCTAGGCCTGCACTGGTCAGGATCATGAAGGTCACTGCCTGACACCTCCACATCTTGTCCCACTGGAAGACCATCAGGGGAAGTCACAGCTCCATCAGAATCAGGGGACCAGGATCATCCATGGGGGTCCCTTGTTGACTGAAACCTGGCTACGTGGTTCATGACTTTCTATGCATGGCTTTCACATAGGAATCTGTTTGACACCATGCCCTTCTGTTTGGTGGCTTTGCTAACACAATAGCCTGTTATTTATCCTTCTCAGCTCTCTTTCCCTCTGCCCTGTAAAAGAAAAGTCCTCAGTAGCACCAGGCTGCTGTGGTGGGGTTCTTTTTGCTTCACCAGGAGGAAACAGTGACCATGAACATTCAAGGAGGCCGCCGTGGAAGTTTCCTGAAGATGAACACGTCTCAGCTCACTTACCCCTCCCAGTGCATGTCATGGGGCCCCTGGATTTCAGTGTGAGTTTGTGGGCCACGGGCAGTGGGCACGGCCATAGTTGGCCGCATGGGGCCTGTGGGGGAAGTGTTCGCTTGACCCAACTTCAGAGGTGACCACAATAACCTAACACAAAGAGGAACGTAAATTGGCAGAAAAACACAGTGTAATAGACCTGCCCCAACTGCGCTCAAGGGGACCCCAGGGACCCGCCAATCCATGCAAGAAGAATGGTACCCGCTGGAAGGGGTGCAGCAAGATGAATCACCACCGCCATGCAGATTTAGCGCATTCGGGGGAAAGATAAATGTGTAAAACGCTGTGTCAAACCCATGGTGTGGCCCACACGGCAATTCAGGGTCAGAAATTGAACTCCACTCTAATTATCCTGGGGAGATAATATTAACTTACAGTCGGGAGTGAGAGGGAGAGTCCATAACTCATCACTCGATGGGCTGCTCCTCGCATTGTGTTATTGAAATATGAGGGCTCCATTTTTATCCTGTCATAATGACAACTGATGTGCTTATTTTCTTTCTGCGCGCCTCTAGGGGATGATGAAATAGTAAGCAAACATTCTTTCTGGTGAAAGAGCAGCACTTTGTCACGCTGGCTTCGGCTCTGAAACAGCACTTGCAAACTCAGAAACAATTCTGGGAGCAGAGCTGTCCCCTGGCCCTTCAGCCGTGGACCGTGGACCTGCAACCCTTGCTTTGCTCCTTGATGATTCTAGCCCCGTCTTGACTCAAAAGCACGATTCTGTGACTCAGTTCTCAGGATTTGTAAGCATCCAGGCCTCTTTAATTTGCTCCCATCTCAGGGCGGAGTGTTCGGGAAGGAATAGAGATTTATTAAAAACGTAACTCTCATTTGATTGCTGTGTTTACTGATCTGACTTCAGGACACTACATTTCTCACTTCTTGTAAAGGACTGTCAGAGCGACTATGCCTGTGGGTTTGGAGTCCTAGGCAGCAGGATTGTTTTCTACCTTTTTGACTTTGTTCTATGGAATGACATTTTATTCTTGTTTTTATTTATTTTTATTTTTTTGTCAAAAATCTGTCTTTGCATCCTGTGAAGCATTCTTAATAAACTATGCACCAATTCAGGAATAAAAGTCACTGCCCCAAAACTTGATTAAGTCCCATACAATTCAAAATAGACACTTTTTCTCAGATTATTTGAAATAAGGTTGAAGCCTGTCTTCCAGTGAGTGCGAAGGAAAGGGGGCATTCTAGTATCCAGAAGAAGGAGCAAGAAGGGGCATAGAGGAGCTGGAAGCCCCTTTCAAGACAGCGGGACCCTGAGCCTTGACCCCAAGAGAAGAAATGTGAAGACAAACTCATCTTCAATTAAGAGAATAAGCAATTGGGTCACAAGTGTCTGATTGTAAAGGCTGCTGAGAGCCTGAGAACCACGATGGAAGAAGAACAGATGGCAGCCCCACCCCCTCCCTGGAGCCTCTCAGGACCAGCCAATTAATGGGGATTTTAGTTCTCAGGGAGATGGTGAAGCCCTCCACCCTCCCTCTGGGGAAGTTTATACAAAATTCGACAGCTTGCTATTTTAATTGAGAACAGAAAGCTAGTGCAGAATCCAAGATCTCAGGGAAACAAGGAAGTTTGTCTAAAATAATCGTCGTTTGGTACTTGACCTCTTGGTGCTGAAACATGCCAGGAGGGCAGAAGTGTTTGCTCTGTTGTTGGTTAAGCAGGAGTCAGATTCCTTCCTCCAGGGCGACCTCTTGCAGGTACACATCAGCTTTCATTGCTTGGTCTTAACAGACTCCCAAGATTAGGCCTGAGAGGATAATACAGTTTCACACCAATCGCAGGATGCAGGAAGGAGGTACCACCTCATCCTTCGTCTGCTCTTATAGCCTCAGCCAGTGAAGTCAATGAAATAAAGAGTGATGTTGCATTTTTAAGACAGCTTGAGGGACAGGTGTAGCCTGACAGCGTATGCGTGTATTTGGAGTTACTGGGATGGCAGTGTGCACACACCCACATAAACCTAGTAAAATCTGCCTGCACCCCTGAAGTCACTGATCACATTTCAAGGTCACCATGGCAAGGTAGTGTCCAGGACCTCAATCATTCTGATTCCTAGACTACATAATCAGAAGGACATTGCTCACTCACAATCAACAGCGTCAGACTTTCCAGTGGGGGGAGCAAAGGACACTCCTATCTAAATATTTATTTGGATTTTATGATCACTTGTCACCTTGACACAGGAATAAATGCACAAAGCAAAGCACCTGGGGGCTGAAATAATAGCTTAGTCAGAGACCTAAGCTACAGTGCAGTGAATGAATTAAAATTCTACTAGTCATAGAGACAGCTGACTCCAATCAGCAAGGTTCACTTTGATGCCAAGGATGTTGGCCCTTCTGCACAGGAGCCAGTGAACTGGGAGGGAGAAGGCATTTGTTACACCATGTGCCCCATACCCCTGGCTGCAGTGCCATCCTGGACATCTGAGTGTCAACATGAATAGGCCAATGGGACGACCTTGAATAAATTTACTCATGTCAATGGCTATTTCCTTGTAGAATAGCCGAGCATCATTCTCACCAGTCTGTTGACTCAAAGTTGCTTTCAGTTTCCTAAATACAATTTTAAAACATTGACTTTCTTTAGAGATGTCCCAGTCAGCTGGGAAGACAAAATAGCACTTTAAAAAGACATTAAGTTCATATTTACATGAACCATCATGACAGCCTGGCAAAGCATGACTGTCTGTAAAGTACTATATATTTTTAAGAGTGCTCATAATTTATGTTTTAAAATTTTCTTTCTACACATTTACACTATATAAAAGAAGGTTCCAATATTTATAACAGAACAGCCATGACCTGCTAGCTAAATGGTATGCAACGTTCTATAAATTACAGTCTGAAATTTGTCCTAATGTTCAAGTATTTCTGTGACAGATTTTCCTCCAAGAAAAATTGGAAGGAAATGGGAAAAGGTATAATCTGTTATAACTGTGTTAAGGGCATGACTAGAACATTACTCTCAAGGTACTTCAGGTGGCAAATGGGAGGATATTTATTTGGTGGTTTATTCTACTAAGCTTAGACTTTTCTTATTTTTATAGACCCAAGTCAACAACTATAGGCATCTCAGTAGACGTATCAGGTAGTGCTCTGAAAATGTTGTTCAAGATAACGTAAGTTCACTCCCCCAACATCCCTGTCTGACACCACATGTTTGCCTCTTCTGGTTCTAGTCTCTCTGGGGTCAGACTTACCTGGAGTAGGGGAATTTCTCAGCTTGCTTAAGGCTAGATGTGATGATGTAAATCAGTTTTGGTGATGACTATAATTGCAAATACTCTGTGCTATCTCTTGAGAAATGTCCTTTTAAAGAGGTGGCCCCTGCACCTTCTTGCCACTTGCTTCCAGCTTTCTTTTTGAGATGTGATTCTGGGCTGGGTGCAGTGGCTCATGCCTGTAATCCTAGCACTTTGGGAGGCTGAGGTGGGAGGATCTTCTGAGTTCAGGAGTTTGAGACCAGCCTGGGCAACATGATAAAATCCCATCTCTATTAAAAATACAAAAAATAGGCATGATGGCAGGCACCTGTTACTTGGGAGACGGAGGCAGGAGAATCACTTGGACCCAGGAGGTGGAGGTTGCAGTGAGCTGAGATAATGCCACTGCACTCCAGCCTGGGTGGCAGAGTGAGAATCCATCTCAGAAAAAAGAAAATAAAAGAAAGGAAAAGGAAAGGAAAGGAAACCAAAAGAAAAAGAAAAAGAAAAAGAAAACAATAGTGATTCTGGTGAGGAAAAGACCTCTGGGAACATGTGGAGGGCCCACCCCTGGGGCATGAAAGAGCAGAATAGCCTGAGTCTATGATACCTGCTGTGGGTTGCTACCATCCAAACTTTGGTGTAAGGCAAAGGTTGGCAAAGTATTTCTGTAAAGGGCTAGAGAGCAGATATTTTGGCTTGCAGACAGCAGATATTTTGGTTTGCAGTCTCCTTCACAATTACTGGATGCAACTGCAATAGTGAAAAAGCATCCACAGATAATATATAAATAAATGGGTGAAGCTGGAATCCAGTAAAACTTTATTTTCAAAAACAGGCTGGAGGCTGGATTTGAGTGGGCATAGTTTGCTCACTCCATCTGTAAGGAATCTTAAAATATTGGTTTTGTTTGAGTTTTTATGGGTCTCTGTTACTCACAGTCAAAGCTAATCCTTACTTCTGGGAGTCCTCATCACATGGTTATTTATAGTGTAGACCTTTTCCTTTTCTTTCTCTCCTTACACTTCTGGAGTCTCCCTGCCTCTCTCTTTCTAACACACCTACTTTCTCTTTCTCTCATCTCTATTCATTTTTATTGCCTTTAGCATATTTATTTTTTCCTTACTATTCCTGTGCTTTATCAGCAGTAGCCCTGGTCATGCCTTGATTGCAGGAGTCTAAGGAAATTGTGGAATGAAAAATATATTAAATGTGCCAAGTCTCCCTGAATTTAGACCTCTCACACACATGTAACCTTTTTCCTTAAGTATTTTGTTTCCAAAAGGCTACATATTATCATTCAGAAGGTAAGAACTCAAAAGAAAAGCAAACTCTTTCATAGAGAAAATGAGCATGGAACTATCTAAGCACAGTGTGTCACCCTTGGTCTGGATGTGGCTTTTTGAGATATAGTGCAGTCCTTAGCTCCTGACTGTACTAAATAAAACATTTAAAATACACAAAGTAAGGCACCCAGAAATCTCATCCATTTCCAACCAAAATAAACTCTCCTGTTCTAGGATAATTTTGTCCTCGGTAAACTGAGTTTTATCCCCATTCTGTATTGTTTGTACAGAAAGAACATTTCATTGGAAAAAGGCAATCAAGTTTTATTTGCTGGCTAGAGAACTGAGACGATTGTTCGTTCTAAGTGTACCTTTCTCCCGAACAATGGAAGGCATGGGGTTTTTAAGGACTAGATGCAGAGTGGGAGAGGAATGTTAGCGTGTGTAGGGTGGGACTCTAGACCATAGGCTCAATTTATAAACATTTATCTTTACATATCACATACACAAAATGGTAGAGATTTTCCTTCAGGGCAGAATTTTAGCATTATAATAATATGTTAATGATATGAAGGCAAGCAGGGGGTCTCCTTTTCCCATGTTTGCCGTTTTTTGGGGTCTTATCATCCTGTAGCATGTGGTCAGGGTTTAACAAGCTCTGGTACCATCTCAGGTCATCTGATTCCTCTAAGCAGCCATGTCTATAAATAAAAAGATTAAAGAAAAAGACAGTAAAAACGAAGAACCCGCCCCAGTTATGCCATCAGGGATGCCCTGATACTGTTTCATTCATATATCTAGTGCAGTCTCAAGCTGGCTTCTCTTCCTCTCCTGTTCCTCTTATCAGATGGGAACATAGATGTGGACCTCACCATGGTAAACTGATGATTTCTCTGCTTCTGACTTGTTAACAAATGTTATTTGACCAAGAGATGGGGGGTACACAGACTTGAACATTTGCATTTGTTGATAATTATACAATTTGCTTATATTTTCTTTTCAATTGTTTCATCATCAAAATTTGACTAAAGTATTGGTCTATAAAAATCCAAGGTAAAATCCTACGTTTTGGGCAGACTCAGGAGTGGAGGGCCCCAACTGTAGGTTCCAAGGGGAAAAGAGATGGGTCTCCTCCATTCACTATTGTGTGTACATCATCAGACTCCTGGGAGTATGGAGTTGATTCCTGATAGATTTGTGCCCAATGAATAAATAAACCAATTGATGAAATAATTCAATTTGCAGGCCTTGTCATTACTTTTTTATGCCCAATATTAGGAGAAAATAACTGTTCTAAAAATATTATAATAATTATTTCAAATTCACAATGAAAGTAGCATATGACAAGACAGATCAGTGAAGAAAATATATCCAGAGATTTGGCATTTAACAATGAAAAATAACTTTTTAGTAAGATTAATTTTATTAAAACATAACAGTGTCGTATATGTTAATTATATGCTCCATTAAATTTTTCTCAAAGGTAAAGAATCTCAGGTCTTATGAATATCTCAAAATGAGTTAGAAAAATAAAATAAAAGGAAAAAACAAATGGAGAATTGATGACACATCTTTCAAATACGTTCACAGATCTTAACTATGAACCAATCTCTCAGTATAAAGATGTTACTCTTATGCAAAAGAGTTGTAGGTGTATTTTTGCTTTAGTTTAGTGTATTATTGAATAGAGATGATGACACATGAAGAAGACTTTTTAAAATGGTAAATTACATCCACTTTTAGGGAAGATTAATACTTTTGTTTTAAAGTTCTGGGTACATTTTCAAGACGTGCAGGTTTGTATGCCACAGTGGTTTGCTGCACCTATCAACCCATCACCAAAGCATTGAGACCAGCATGCATTAGCTATTTTTTCTAACACTCTCCTTCCCCCTCCCCATCCCCTGACAGGTAGTAGTGTATGTTGTTCCCCTCCCTGTGTCCATGTGATCTCATTGTTCAACTCCTACTTATAAGTGAGAACATGCAGTGTTTCGTTTCCTGTTCCTGCTTTAGTTTGCTGAGTATAATGACTTTCAGCTTCATCCATGTCCCTGCAAGGGACATCCTTCTTATAGCTGCATAGTATTCCATGGTGTATATGTAGTACATTTTCTTTATCCAGTTTGTCATTGATGGGCATTTGGAATGATTCCATGTCCTTGCTATTGTGAATAGTGCTTCAATGAACATATGTGTGCATGTATCTTTGTAATAGAATGATTTATATTCCTTTGGGTATATACCCAGTAACAGGATTTCTAGGTCAGATAGTATTTGTGGTTCTAGATTTTTGAGGACTCGCCACACCATCTTCCACAATGATTGAGCTAATTTACATTCTGACCAACAGTGTAAAAGCATTCCTGTTTCTGCACAACCTTGCCAGTATCTGCTGTTTCTTGACATTTTAATAATGGCTGTTCCGACTGATGTGATGTATCTCATTGTGGTTTTGATTTTCATTTCTCTAATGATCGGTGATATTGAGCTTTTTTTCTTATGTTTGTTGGTGCATAAATGTCTTATTTTGAGAAGTGTCTCTTCATAGTTTTTGACCACTTTTTAATGTTTTATTTCTTGCAAATTTGTTTGAGTTCCTTGTAGATTCTGGATATTGGATCTTTGCCAGATGGATAGATTGCAAAACAATTGAAAAGAAGAGACTCCTCCCTAATTAATTTTATGAGGCCAGCATCATCCCAATACCAAAATCTAGAAAGATACAACATAAAAAGAAATCTTCAGGCCAATATCCCTTATGAACATCAATAAAGATGAATTTTAAAGAGAAATACTAGTGTCAACAGAAAGTTACAGATAGAGTGCCAGGATGATTTTGATAAGCACAAGTTAAGTTTTTCAGGATTCTCACATGTAAGTTTTTGAGTTATAATGCAAATTTAATGAATAAATCAGTGTTTGACTTAAATCTTTAAAGCATGTGAATGATTTAGACAGAAAAGGTGTGGATGAGGAGAAGACTAAACAAAGCCACAAAGATCCTTGACTAGTATCTGAAGTTGGCTCCTCCCAAGGCTGAGCCAGAGACAAAGGCTTGGGTGGTGCTTCCAGGATGCACTGGGGGGAAGTGTGAGGAGAAGAAGGACCCAACTCCATCGGGGCTTCTGAGAGACTGGGAAGTACAGGTTCCAGAAGAATCTGGGGGTTTATCTCCCAACTCTCTTCCATTTTTGGAGAGGGCTGCTCCTAGAAATGTTAATTCCACAGCAACTTCAGCCTGCCCTAGGACCTGCAGTGAGGACCCTCAGGCAGGGAGTGTCCAAGGTTAGAACAAGCTTCATTTACAAGACCTCTGAGTGCAGAGGTTTAATGAGTAGAGAGTCAATAATGTTTGCTGTTGCTGTAAGCAAGCTTCCAAAAGCAGTGGAAGTTTTCCAATGTTTTTAGAATATTTAATTTTTTGTGTTTTTTTTGTTTTTGTTTTTGTTTTTTTGAGATGGAGTCTTGCTGTGTCACCCAGGCTGTAGTGCAGTGGCATGACCTTGGCTCACTGCAACCTCCACCTCCCAGGTACAAGTGATTCTACTGCCTCAGCCTCCCAAGTAGCTGAGAACACCACACCCAGCTAATTTTTTGTATTTTTAGTAGAGATGGGGTTTCACTATGGTAGCCAGGATGGTCTCAATCTCCTAACCTCGTGACCCACCCACCTCAGCCTCCCAAAGTGCTGGGATTACAGGTGTGAGCCACCATGTCCAGCCAGAAGATTTAATTTTTAAAGAAATATAGGAAAATTACTTTTAAAAAGCAAGGGGCATTGATTGTTGTTGTTGTTAAATGAAGAAAGACACACATTCTAGGGATGTTCACTCTTAATTATTTATAGATTACCTAAAGCTCAGGTTCCACAGGATCAAGGTTATTTCCCAGAAATATAACTGTATGAAAAAAATTCAATAAAATTCATAAGAAGTTTACAGGATCCAAACTCTGTACATCATAGAGCATAAAATATATTTAAAAACACTAAGCATGCAAAAGCTTAGGGAAATTGAGCAATAGGAAGAAGAAAAGAATTCAATAGAACACACACAGAAGATATGGATGTGGGATTTAGCAAGGATAGATACTAAAAGAGCCATCGCTATGTTGAGGCATTCATGGAAAAGGTGCACAGAATGGGTGAACAGAGCAGGAATCCCAGCAGTGGCATGTTAACAATCCTGTCAAGGAAGAGAATGCTTTATGGGGACCTAAAAGTCAACATTGGCCAACCCAGAATTATTCATTCACCCAACACACATTTTCCCAGGGTCTATTCTGTGCTAGCCACTCTTCTAGGCCATGGGGACCCAGGACCCCTGAATAGTTCACATTCAGGCAATATGTAATTAAATAGAAAATATAATGTCAGTCAATAATTTCATATTCTGTAGGAAAAATAAATAAATAAATCATAAGGATAGAGATTTGCAAGGGATGCTATTTCAGATAGCAATTTCTTGGAGGCAGAAAAATCTCTTTCACCATTGAGGACCAGCAGACAGGTATGGAAAACTAGTGAGTGAATGGTGGGAGATTAAGCCAAACAAGAGTTGGAGACACAAGGTCATTTTTATTCATGCATACCTCTGAGAAGGATGTTTCTGCATTGCCAAGGTAATGTCTTCACCTACACCTAGGACTGACTGAAGGTGCACAGAATGGGTGAGGAGTTGTGATTCCTCCATTCACTCTTATGTCTACAGCACCAGATCCCTGGGAGGGGGTCTACTCTCTCAACTTCTCTGAGACAGGAGTATATATTGTAAGTTACAGGTGGATACTTGGGCCCAATAAAAACGCAAGGAAGATTCAGGGGTTGGGGTTTTGGAGAGGAAAACTCCTGTCGCCACTTCTCCATTCAAGCCAGGAAACCTTAGGGATCAAGCAAGCAGTGAGTGGGGCATATTTCTCTTCAATGTCAGTAAAAGTGAAAATAGAAAATCAGAAATGTGAAAAAAAAAGCTCATTGGGACCCAGGACAACGAGAATCAATTTTTTAAAAATCAATGTACAGATTTATTAGTTTACACAAAAAATATGGTCAAAGTCATTAACTTTTGAGTTATTTTTGAAAGTGTTTCATAAAAACAGATGTAGTTCTTTGGAGGAAAATTCATGCTTCTGGTAAAAATGAAGCGTGTTTAATTTCAAACCTTCTGGTTTGAGTTGTCTAAGTTAAGAATGACTGCATCTTTCGTATTTTCAGGAGACCTTGCTTGTTATCTCCCTTTCCTCCTGCTAACCCCTCTCCCACCAACACACAGTCCCATGCTGCCTCCAGACACTAAAGCCACCCACGTTCAACCAACACAGGCAGCTGAAAGTTTGCAAGAGATAAAAGGAGGAGGAAGGGAGATGAACATCCCCTCCAAGAAATGCACACTCTGAAGGTTAAAGAGAAAAGAGAATGAAACTCACCACTTTCAATGAATTCCCCTCTCCTTTCCTCATCCATTTCCTTCACCACCTATACCCATTTTGAGAACAAATATCTGAATCTGACAGCAAGGGATGGTCATTTTCTCAGAGCCAAAAATAATTGGTTCAGGGAAAGAAAGATGGGATGTTATTCGGAACAAGAAAAGGGCATGGTCTGCTCTTCATTCCAAACTCAGCACCATCTTACACAGATTCTCTGGGAGAAACATGAAGGTTAGACTTTCCAGACATCATCCTCAGAGAACAAAGCAGGAGACATACCTGTGGCACAGAAAATAAAGTGTCTGCCCCAAAGATTATGCATGAGTTATTTAATAAAGTAGGATATACAGAAATACGTACTTGTAGTTATCTCACAAATCTGTATCTTGGCTCTCGGTGATCCTACTTGAAGCACAGTTACGATTTGTTCATGCTTATTTTATGCCTTCTTCAGGCCAGAGTCTGTATCACATTATGGAGAGCTCTGGAAAATGGTATTAAAAATTCTCAACAAGCTGGTCATTTTGTTTGTAGAAAGAGGAGAGTCTCCCAACAGATGTCCATTCTCTAGAGAAGGTTGGTTGTCTTGGTTCTGATGAGGCCACTGTGCTAAAAGAAGCATTTCGGTTACGTGGGATAGATTAGAACATTTTTAATTTGCTCTTGGTGAAGTTTATTCTCAAAGTTCAGCCTCAGAGACATCCTATCCTTGCAAAAGTTCCATGTGTTCTAAATCCTCAACTGTTCCTTGGCACTGTAAGAACTTTTTAGATACTGTCTTCTAGAGGCAAGCTGCTATGGCAAGTTGTAGATTATATGTGAATATCAGACAAGTTAAAAGTGAAAAAAGATAAAGCAAATAGAAATTCCAACTGGTTATTAGAAAATTTAATTAGTTATTTCCTCTGCCTCTCTCTCCAGCTGTGTGACAGGACAATTCCCTTAACCTCTCCCAGTCTATTGCTACTTGATGAAAGCAAGTGGTCTGTGAATCTAAATCTCCCAGAGTATTTTTGGCCATAAAATTGGAACTTAGAACTCCGTGTGCACAGGGTTCTTGCTAACATTAACCTCTGATGGCTCTCTATTTTCTCAAACTGTGGATAAATTTCCCACAACTCTCAACTGTCTTACAGCTGTTTAACACAAGACAAGCCCTCTGATCATTTTTCCTTTGTCATCACTCAAGACTACCTGATGAAAGCAGAGCTTCACCTCTGGATGCCCAAGGAGATAGTTGCAACCCTGAACAAGGACACATGCCTTCTGGTGTTTACCAGAGACCCTTTGTGTAGATTCTGCCTCTCTGGTTCTTGAATTGTTGTAAAATATAATGTAGGATCTGTCTTTTCTGTTTTGTCCCAATTTTATATCTATGAAAGTAAAGTGTGTGACCTTTACAGAACCCTAGAGAAATGGAAAAGCAAAATGGCATCCCATCCATGGTCCAGATCATATTTTTGTCCCTCTTTATAGGCATAAACTTATATTTTACATATTTCTGAAATTACAAAATTCTCTTGATTTTTATTCTATGAAGAGATTTTATAGCTTTCAAAGATTAACTTTTCTACTCTACATATTCATTTTTGTAAAAATTCTAGTTTCTCAGGACTTGCTTGAATCTGTTCTGATGTATTTCTCGAACCATCAAGAGCTTATGGTCAAACATTGCAAAATGCAAACAGATTATTGTAGGTTTTCAAAGTGACAAGTTATTTTTAGACACATGATTCATTTCATACATCTAAATGAATGTGACAAAGAAAACAACACAGACCAGGAAATGAAAACAGAAAACCTAATGCATAACAGGTATTATTGCTAACGGAAGTTTAGCAAGCCTGTGGACAGACAGTTGAACACAGTAGATGCAATCAAATTGATCACGTCTTTGCCACCTAATTATTTTAGCCTATTTATGATATGAAATACAGTAATCATGATTTAAAGTAAAATGACAAATTATGCAAGTTAAATTTTGTGTATAGTACTGACATAGTCAGTGTGTCAGTAATTATTGGCCCTATAGTCCCTTGTGGGAATAAAATGTAGGTGCACTTCCTACATCTTCGCTGTTTGCGACTTTTCAAATCATTACACATTCATAACAGAAATTGCCCAAGTTCAGTAAATTGAGTATCATTTCCCTTCTCTCCTCACATGAGCTGAACCAGTTTTATCTCTTTGGGGGAAAGCAGTTCCATTTACATTTGCCGTCTCAAATGTATAAAAGCTTCATGTCAAGAAATCCATTTGCTCTTTAATAAAAGTTATCATAACGTCTGGAATGCTTGATTTATGGAGAGGCTGCCGCCACCTCAACGGCTTGATGCTTTTCTCTTCCCACTGGAAACCCAAGACAGGTCATGACATTTACACTAGGTCAGAATAATAATGTCACTCCAATCACCTTCCTTGACAACAGCCCATTTGTCTCATTTAAATAATGAGCATGATTGGTGGAAATTGCAGGCTGTAACCTTAACACACTGAGAAAATGACAAACACAACTGCAGTGAGTAGTAAGCCAACCACTGACGGGGATCACGGCCTCCTTGCTGCAAATACTGGTCTTATAGTTACTTATTTAACCTTCGCAAAGCAGATTTGATAACAGTCCAGATGGTTATGAGACAGAAAAATGAAAATGTTTTGCTAAACATGTTTTGATAAGCGGCCTTGCTTCTCCATGGTGGTGCCCTTCTGATTGGGTGCTGCCCAATCAGACACAGCCCACCAAATGTCACCCCCACAAAGCACACAGCAGAACAACAGATTACCCTGAGATCACCTTCATTTTGCAACGGGCAAAACTGTAGAAGCCAAACCACACTGCTGTGAGCAGAGGGCATCCCATCGCCCTGACAAGTGCCTTCTATAAAGGGTGCCAGGGAGGTGGTCCCTGGGCCAGACACTGGGCAGGGCCTGGCTCCAGTGAGAAGCTGTGGAAGAGGCTCCCTGTGTGCCTTGGGATAGAGGGTGTGGGCAGAGGATGGCGCTGGTGAGAGGGAGAAATGAAAATTAATGCAGGAGGAATGAAACGGGAACTCCTTTTGGGGGTAAAGGTATTGAAATACGAAACAGAAAACTTACCTTCAGTGGGCTTGGAAACGAAATAAAAGTTCTTCTCCTGCAACTTTTTCTGGAGGGCGCAGTCAAAATGAGCATTGTTTTTGCAAAAGACCTGAGGGTATTGCGACTTAGTAAGAGAGACTGAGAAAGATGAATTCACTAAGTTCATTGAATTCATTTTTATTTTTACGATTTTAGAATGGGCTCCCCTATTATCTATGAGCCAAGTGGCTCATCCCAACCATCAGAACCCCAGGTCTGCAGAGCTCATCCAGGAATGTGTGAGTCCAGTTCAAGACTTCTCAGTCCTGGGTTTAAGCAGGTGCTTGGACCCTCTGAGCCCCAACCTCCCTTTTGTGAAATGGACCCATTCGAGTTGGCAGGACAGAGCATCTGAGAAAATCAAATCATCTTATGCCAGACTCCAAACAGAAGGGCTCGCAATTTTGGTTTTCTCTTCTCTCTCTCGTTCTCTTTTTTTTTTTTTTTTTTTTTTTGCCTTGCTCTCTATTTGCATTGACAATTGGCATCTGCTCTGGAAATCTCTTCAAGGTCACTTTTTGCAACTAGGCACAGCTTGGCTGACTTGGTAACTTTCTTAACATCTTGATAACCTTGACATCAACCATCTCTCTCTTTCTTTGAAACTGTGAAACTATCATGGCTGTGACAGTGTAAGTCACATCTTAGGTGATTCACCGAACCTCTCAGGGCCTTTTATAGTAATTTTAAAAACTCTAGAAACATTTACTTATTGTGAATTGTTTTAAGGATTAAATGAAAGAATGGGCATTGGAGCAGACTGAGAGCTGACGTGGAGGCTGCTCAGTGAGTGGCTTAGACTCCTCTCCTTCCTGGACTGCTCCTTTCTCCTCTTTTCTCTTCCCAGACAACGCAGTTTCTAGAGGTTTTGCTGATTCATGCTCATTCATCACAGGTATGTCCTTAATCTCTTTCTCCTCTGTGTACTGATCCTTCTTATGAACTTCATCCTCTTTCCAGGTGTCCATTAGGAACTTGAGAAATTCATCGCAACTTGGAATATCTTTTCCACGGTTTGACCATTCATTTCCACCCGGCAGCTGCATGGATTTCCTCTGCTATTCTACTTATAGATCCATACTCAGAGTTCAAAATTTGTTAGTCCATCCATATGTCACTATTTAGAGACAGAAATTCCATCTCTGTAGTTTCCAATGTTGCTGATAGAATAAGCATCCTCTCAGCCTCTGGTCACCACCCACAGTAAAATGTCTTTTTGCCCAAGTTCTCCTTCCCGGGGTCAGTTGTTCACCATGCCCACTCTATTAGCAGCCACAGTGGCCACGTGCTGGGGGCTCAACCTCAGAACACTTGCATAAAGGCCTTTCTGGAGCCTGGTCCTTGCCTCATGCCCGCTGTCTCTGGAGTTAATGTCTTTTCTTGAACATGAGTACTCTTTGGCCCAAAGCATTTCATAGACAGTCCCTCTCTTGGTGCTTGAGCTCAGAACCTTCACCTGCTTTTAAACTTCCTGGAAGTGAACTCCAGTTGTCCCCTTGCCTCATCTGCCACCCCCAGGTGAAATGCTTTAAACCTAAAGCATTGGCCTCATTCAATTTTCTACAGTAAGGTTTTTCATATGGCCTTTTGCTCCCATCCCAGGGTCTTGGACATTGCTTTGAATCTTTTTTCATGCTTAATAGGAGCCCAATAACTACTAATAGATGGGAAGGAAGGAAGAGAGGAAGGGCAGAGGGAGGAAGAAAAAAAATGAGCCAAGTAATGACATCTGTAGGAGTATTGCCTGTGATGCAATGTGGGGTCAGCACTGGTTCACATCCTCAGCCCTTCAGCAGACCAGCTACAAAAACTGGACTCATTTGTGATGTCATCATTTGCCTACATGGACATGGCAATAAGAAAATTATTTATGTATTTTAAAAATGAAATGGGTCAGGCATGGTGGCTCATGTCTGTAATCCCAGCACTTTGGGAGGCCAAGGCAGGCAGATCACAAGGTCAGGAGATTGAGATCATCCTGGCTAACATGGTGAAACCCCATCTCTACTACAAAATACAAAAAATTAGCCAGGCGTGGTGGCAGGCACCTGCAGTCCCAGCAACTCGGGAGGCTGACAGGAGAATTGTGTGAACCTGAGAGGCAGAGCTTGCAGTGATCTGAGATTGTGCCACTGCACTCCAGCCTGGGCAACAGCCGGACCCTGCCTCAAAAATAAATTAAAAAATTAAAAAATAAAAAGCAAAAAGAAATGAAGTCTACTGAGAATCAGAATCAGTGCAAGGGGCTGATAAAATCCCTTTGCCCATTAGAGACTGGAAAGAATTTGAAGCTGTTTGTACCTGCTAAGGAAAACTAAGCCTAAGTGACTGATGAGAAAGAGAAAGATTAAAACAGAAAATAAAAAGGCATTTGTATCTTAAATAAAATTGTTGTCATGCCTGCCTGGCATGAAAAGAAGAATCATTGCCACTAGAAATCTGATAAAATTTTGGCATGGAGATTTCCAAGTCTGTGTATGAATACCCTGGCCTACAGCAGCCAGTGCCATGGCAGGCAGTTTACACAACAGGAAAGCTATGTCATCTTAAGGCCAGCCATTGGGTGTGGGTGTTTTCTTCCTGTAACTGGTTATTTGCAAGCCCTTGATTTAGTGTTTATATCCTGACTACTTCTTCTAAGTAGTGACCTTTGATAGGAATGTAAAGTAATCCTACCTGCTTAGTGATTTCTGACTGATTCACTGTTAAATCATCCAGTCTTATTGAATGGTTATGATATCCATGGGACTAACGAGGATCCATTATATTCTGCACACACCTTATTTTATGAATATTGTGGAATTTGTAAACTGAGGTTACTCTGCCCCCTAACAGTAGACTTTAAAACAAAAATAACTGTGTTATAAAACATAATTAATTAGGGGCCCGGCGTGGTGGCTCACGCCTGTAATCCCAGCACTTTGGGAGTCCAAGGTGGGTGGATCACGAGGTCAGGAGATCGAGACCATCCTGGCTGGCACAGTGAAACCCTGTCTCTACTAAAAATACAAAAAAAAAAAAAAAAAAAAAAAATTAGCTGGGCGTGGTGGCTGGTGCCTATGGTCCCAACTACTCAGGAGGCTGAGGCAGGAGAATGGTGTGAATCTGGGAGGCGGAGCTTGTAGTGAGCTGAGATCCGGCCACTGCACTGTAGCCTGTGTGACAGAGTGAGACTCCATCTCAAAAAAAAAGAAAAAAAAAAACAGAATTAATTAGTACGTGGTTATCCAAATAAAGTCTGCATCTCCTTGCAAAATAACAGCAAGCTGACCCAACTTCCATGATGCATGATGATACTGGTAACGTGGCACAGATTTAAACATGCGCCATGGGGATGTTGTCTTGCTTAGGGGAGCAGCTTCTTTTGTCAAAATCTCAATTGACTCAACTAGATTATGACATGTTTTAAGGATTAAGAGTAATGTAATAATATAATACACACAAAGCCTCCAGACATTACCTAAGATACACAGTGATGACCACTGAATGGTAGCTATTGTTATTAGACATGGAGTGCTACTCTTGTCCCTGACATACATAAGGAACAGTGGTGAAATCCAAAGGCATTAAATAATGCAAAGCAGTTATGTTGGCCACCCAATGCAATGTGCTGACATCTGTAAAAATTACATCCCACGGCTTCACTGGACACACACACAGGACTCTTGAGGACGTGGCTGACACTGTCTCCACAGGGCTGACGAGACTTGCATGCCAGGTAGAATGGGTAGAGCAGGATGGCAGAAAAGAAGACCCTGCCAATCATTTCCCCACTCCAGGAATACCAAATTCAACAACCATAGACACACACAAAAAGCACCTTTATAAGAACCAAAAATCAGGTGAACACTCACAATACCTGCTGTTAACTTCATATCGCTGAAAGAGGCACTGAAGATGGTAGAAAAGGCAGTGTGTGATTGCCCATGCCACCCCTTTTATTCAAAGGGCATTTTATTCAAAGGGAGAATAACAGAACTTTCCAAATTTAGACAAAGATCTCAATAACCAAATACAAGAAGGTTATAGAACACCAAGCAGAGTTAACCGAAAGATGACTACTTCGAGGCATTCAAAAATCAAACTCCAAAAGGACAAGGATAAAGATAGTGATATGGTTTCCATCCATGTTGAGATGTAACACCCAGTACTGGAAGGGGCCTGTTGGGAGGTGACTGGATCACGGGGTTGGAGTTCTGATGAATGGTCTAGTACTATTCCGTTGGTACTATGTCACAACAGTGAGTAAGTTCTTGTGAGATCTGGTTGTTTAACAGTGTGTAGCATCTTCCCCATCTCTCTCTTCCTTCTGCTCCGGCCGTGTGAAGTTCCCCATTCCCCAATTTGCCTTCTGCCATGACTGGAGGCTTCCTGAGGTCTCCCCAGAAGCAGAAGTTGCTATGCTGCCTGCGTCGCCTGCAGAACCATGGACTAATTCATTGTCTTTTCTTTATAAATTGTCCAGTCTCAGGTATTCCTTTATAATAGTGCAACAACAGACTAATACGGAAAGGATCCTAAAAGCAGCAAGAAAAAATAAACAAACAATATACAATGAAGCTCCGATATATCTGGCAACAGACTTTTCAGTGCAAATCTTACAGGTGGGGAGAGAGTGGCAAGACATTAATTTAAAGTGCCTAAGGAAAAAAAAAAAACTTTTACCATAGAATGGTATATCCTATGAAAATAACTTTCAAACACGAAGTAGAAATGAAGACTTTTCTAGACAAACTAAAGCTGGGAGATCTCATCAACACCAGAACTGTCCTACAAGAAATGCTAAAGAGAGTACTTCAATCAGAAATAAAAGGATGTTAAAGAGCAATAAGACATCATCTCCAGGTACAAGAATCACTGGCAGTAGGAAGTACACAGAAGAACACAAAATATTGTAACACTGTAACTGTGCTCTGTAAAATATCCTTATCTAAGGTAAAAGAAAACTAAAAGATAAACCAATCAAAAAAAAAAAAAAACTACAGCAAATTTTCAAGACATAGACAGTACAATAGATATAAATAGAAACAACAAAAAGTTAAGAAGTGGGGAGGCAACTGTAAGGTTTTCATTAGTTTTCTTCTTGCTTGTTAGTTTGTTTGTGCAAATAGTGTTAACTTGTTATCAGCCTAAAATAATGGGTTATAAGACAGTAATTGCAAGCCTCAGGTTAACTTTAAATTAAAAAATTAAAATGGATATATGGAAAATAAAAAGCAGGAAATTAAGTCATACCACCAGAAAAAAATCACTTTCACTAAAAAGAAGGCAAAGGAAGGAAAGAAGAAAGACAAGCTCACAAAACAACCAGAAAACAAGCAACAAAAGGAGTAAATCCTCACTTACCAACAATAAAGTTGAATGTAAATAAACTCTGCAATAAGAAGACATAGAGAGGCTAAATTGAGCAAAAAGAAAAGGAAAACCAAAAAATAAAAAATGACCTGATTATCTGTTGGCTATAGAAAACACACCTCACCTGTAAAGACACATATATAAAGGAAATAAAGGATGGAAAAAGATATCCCGTATCAATGGAAACTGAGAAAGAGCCAAAGCAGCTATACTTATATCAGACAAAATCAATTTTGAGTCAAAAACCTATAAAAGATTTTTTTAAAGTCATTATATAATAATAAAGGGGTCGGTTTAATAAGAGGATATAACAAATGCAAATATATATGCACCAAACACTGAAGCACTCAGATGTATCAAGAAAATATTATTAGAGTTAAAGAGAGAGATTGACCCTAATACAATAACAGCTGAAGACTTCCACACCCCGTTTTCAGCACTGGACAGATCTTTCAGACAGAAAATCAACAACACAAAAGGGTGACTATAGTAAATATATAATTTAATTGTATTTTTAAAAATAACTAAAAGTATAATTGAATTGTCTTTAACACAAAGGATAAATGTTTGAGTGACGGACACCACATTTATTGTGATGTGATTATTACTCATTGCATGCATGTATCAAATTATCTAATATAATCTATAAATATAGACATCTACCGTCTACCCACAAAAAATAAAAATAAAACATTAATTTAAAAAGAAAGAATTGCATGGTGGGTTCTGGTCAGAAATACAGTTATAATTAAGCTTTAAACAGGCTACTCTTTCACCCACTTTCTTGTTACTAAAAGTCACAAAGCATGAGATACCTACCATTTGGATTCCCTAGAATCTCTGACATTAGAATCATAAGGCTTTTGTTTAAGGATCATTTAAGATGTGTTTCTGACCTGAAATTCCAGCAACCAGTTTGCAGAGCCCCCACCAAGGAATGGGATCAGAATGAGAAAGCAACTAAATTATCTCCTTGTCCCATGACTTCATCCTGCACTCTTCAGCCAGTCAACATCTCTACACTTTGACCCACTTCAAAACCCCTAAGCCTCCTAACTCCACATTCCCTGGGGAGATGAATTTGGAGTTTCCTCTCATTTCCTCCTTTGGTGGCCCTATGATTAAACCTCTTTCTGTGCTGCCACCTGATGTCTCAGCATACGGATTTGCTGTGTGGATGGGGCAAGCAATCTATTACAGTTAGAGTGCCTTGATTTATTTTCAGTAAGCCAGTACTTACTAAAGGTTAAACAAATGAGTGGATGGGTAGTGTTACTCCATAGGCTCTGAATCTGTAACTTGGAGACAGACCATCAAAACATTTTACAACTGGAATTTTCTCTCTCACCGTAACACTTTCTTGACTGCACTGTTTTAGAGTTTAGAAGATTATTTCTATTGATTTGGAGAATGATCCCCATTTTCTTGAAATGTGTGTGTAGAGTAGCATGATAGGAGTGAACAATTGAAGATACTGATGTCATACTATGTTGATTACAGAACATATCAGACTCCTTCTGAAATCAGAAAATGACAAAAAAAAATAATTAATCTAAGCACTGCTTTTTTTTTTTTTTTTTTTGCCAGTCCATTCTAAATTTTGAAAAGTGTCTGGCAGTATCCTTGAAAAATCTGCATAAATCCTGAATACTTGTCTGCCAGATACTAGTAACTGAACGTGATTGTGAATGGTCACGATATTAAACGTCAAATATCAGGGTTAATTATGAGAAATCTGACAAAACCCTAAACTGTGTACGGAGAGGGGAGGGAAGACACTGTCTTTTCTGACATTATAATGGTTCCAAAGCCTTTACACTGTCAATCAAAGGAGCTCCGAATGGCCTGGAATTCATTTGCCATTAGCTGCTCTGCTGTGGGAAGCAGCTACAGGACGCGCTGTTTTCAAATGGAAATATCGCTGGCATTTCAAAGACATCATAGTATTGTTTTGTTTTTTCCTTCCTTAATGTATTGAAAACTACCAATATCTGCTGTTACAATGGCTCCTATCATCTAGTTTTGTTAAATGCTGTGATCATGGTGAAATCATGAAGGGTGTGCTAAGGTATGGATTTCAGCTGTGACCTATAAACCCAGGCCATTAGCATATGCTGAGTGTGTCATGTGCCATACTCGTTGTCAAGGCGCCTGGGCCCAGGTCTCCCTTAATGCAAGTCATGGTAATACGTATGGAGCTAGTCACTCTTCCACTGTTTTTTTGCTTCTGAAAATAATCTCAGCATCGTACATCCTAGCCGTGAGACTTCTCAGGATTGTTTTGCAAAGAAAATGGCTATTTTTTGTACGGAAGTGCCAATCAGGGAGACAGCTATCAACCTTATGTAACTAACCAATGCACTCCAGAAATCAGACTTCCCTGGGGTTGTTTCAGTAAACACAGGAAAGCTAGAAATTATGTCTACTTTTTAAAGCAGTTTAAAACAAGTATGAGATGTCAAGTAATGCTGCTGGGATATGCAGCCTTCTGTCCAACATTAATTTATGCAATTTCAAGAGTGGATTCTTCCTCTCTGATGATCCTACAACTTCAGTAAAAAGCTTCAAAATGGCCACTTTTAAAGAAGGATGGAGCAGTCATTTCCTGGGCATCCTAGTGGTCTTTTGTGATAGCTGCAGGGTTGGCTTATCCTGCCACCCCTGGGAAAAAGGTGAATCCAGAGAGAATCAAGAGGGGTTTCCAAAACATTACATGTGAATGTAATGATAATGTGGTCACCTTCGAACGTGTGGAATGTCCCTAAAATAAAAAAATCACAATGCAACCAGACTACCGTCTTACATATCTCAACAACCTCATGGATCCTCCGGGTTTAGTTGGTGACCAAAAATTCACATCTCAAACTTCTAAAGAGACGCCAGAGAGGAGACTGGGAGGAAGGCAGCCCTGCATTCTGGGGTGGTTGACATCCCATAAGTGACTGTGACAAGCTGTACCTTGTTCCTGTTCCTACATCCAGGTTTCAGCAGGTGCAGGGCTCTGCAGCGAGGCAACTGCAGCTTCCTGCCTTCTCTTCAAGTTCTAGAGGAGCAGAGGCCTTGTCACCAACCTCACCATTTGGCACTCCCCATGTCTGTCCCTTCTGTCTCTGCTCTTCTGTTTCCTCGCAACATTTCATTGCAAACACATCTCTTAGTGGAAGGAAATAAAGATTAACAGGGAGTGCATCTTCAACCCTGCCATTTAATTTATTTGCATTCTCTGTATAATTGATGCTGACTGGCCCAGTTCCATAAGGAGGGATAAATACAGTTTACAAGATGAAGAGAATGTCTTGAGACACCAGGCTGAAGTAATACCATAAGCAAGACTTTGTTGACGATGCTTACTGCGGGGAGTGTCAAAGACACTCAGTATTAGTGTCCCAACTGATCATTTGAAGACCAATCACAGAAAACTTGGAATCTTTTAGAGAGGGAGTTTAATCAGCAGCATTTGAGATATTATTCAGGCCTTTAACACCTGAAAGTTTGTACCATTTTTATACAAGAGCTACCCTCTTTCAACAAGGATATTCCCTTGTGACCCAAGAAATGCATTTCTTCTACTGTAAGATTAAGTGAGTCTTTAGAGAAATAATGTTCTAACCACGGCAGTAAATCCCCAGGCCTGCCTGGCTTCTTGAGATCTTGTCATTCATGTCTGTCAAATGAGGTTGCCTTAGGTCAGGCCTCTGTCAATATGGAAGTCCAAACTGTCCACTCAAAAACAAATGCCATAATACAAAATAAAAGCAGTTACTCCATTTTGCATAAAGCTTTTAAACTTGCAGACTGGGGAATGTGTTTTATTAGCTTATTACCCACCTGCCACTTCACACCGTATAACACCCTTTGCTGGAGAGAGCAATTAAACTGAGAATTCTCAAAGGATCACTTTAAGAAATGAATGTTCCAGTGCAGGGAAGTGAGGGAGATATAAATAGATGCTGCACAGATAGATGGCCACGTGTAGGTTTGCCTGTGTATCCCTGTTTCTTAATGCATAGATATGTGCAGATTTGTACACACACACATTTTTAAATGAAATGACGTGAAGTTGATCTCTAGATCAATAGGTACATTTCATTCTGTGAACTACTGAGTCAAATGCACTAATGCAATATTAGCTCTTATACATTAAGATTGATTTATTAGTCTCTTTATAAACAACCGTGCTAATCTTGCACTTTATTCCAGTGCTCCATTTAATGTTAGTGAGTTTCAAAGTATAGAAGTGAAAAGGCCTTTCTTTGGGAGGAGTTTGTTGGTGGCTAGGATACACTCACCCACCAGTCAGTCAGGGTGAAGACTAAAAAGTGACACCCTCTTTGCCCACTTAAAATCTCTCACTGGGCTGGGCACGGTGGCTCATGCTTGTAATCCCAGCACTTTGGGAGGCTGAGGTGGGCAGATAGCCTGAGGTCGGGAGTTCGAGACCAGCCTGGCCAGCATGGCGAATCCCGTCTCTACTAAAGATACAAAAATTACCCAGGCGTGGTGGTGCATGCCTGTAATCCCAACTACCTGGGAGGCTGAGGCAGAAGAATTGCTCGAACCCGCGAGGCGGAGGTTGCTGTGAGCCGAGATTGCGCCATTGCACTCCAGCCTGGGCAACAGGGCAAAACTCTGTGTCAAAAAGAAAAAAAAGAAAAAAAAAAAAAATCTCTCACTAACTAGAAAAGACTTTAGATATCATGGATTTCTCTGCAATTTCACCACACTTTAAGTAGAAGTTTTGGAGAAAAGAAAGGAAAATAGATTTACTCTGTGCCACAGTTGAGTTTAGCTTTCCACCTATTACTTCTTGTGAGTAACGAGTGGCCATTTTCTGTCTTCCATGGAATTCAGGAGACAATGAAGACCATGGGAAGCACCAGCTCCTCCCTCTACCTGAGCCAAAGTTCACCTTTCTCTTTCAGTCAATTATTACCGAAGGAGTGTTGATTAAACAGCTGTAATCTCAATCCGATCCCCTTACTCCAGGGGACATTTCTAACAATAATTGATAAGAACACTCTGCTCTCAGAAGTTGCATGCAATTTTTACTACAAAATGTTTTTAAACAGGAAAAAGCTAAAATATAAGTGATTTTGTGTTTTTAATGTAATTTTCTTTCTCAGTTCATCTTAATAAGTCAATAGCCATCTTTCAAAACTCTGCCTGTTAAAATTGGAATTTCATTTATTTTCTAAGTGTGTCAGAGTCATTTTGTTTTGCAGGATCTGTAAACTAAAAATAAAATCCTAAGCCCCACAATCCCCCCGCCAACTGAGCAGACCCCCACCAGGCTAGGGCGACTCCAGAAAAACCTCACAACTTAGTTTTTGCTGTGATGGGAGGGGAGATCAGACACACATTGTTATACCTCCTCCCTTGTATGGTTTTGACACAACAACTGACTGTCATTAGTGTTAAAATTGAGACCCTCAGACTGACAGAACAGACTCTTTGCAGCAATAAGGTACCAAATTATCAGCAGGACTTAAGGCCATGCCAAGCAAGGGTTAAGTCTCTTAAGCAGCCCTACCCTTAAAGAATAAATCTTGCTCTAATGGCCACAGATTTTTCTTTTTCTCTAGCAGCTAAACAAGCAGTAGCCTTGGGATCAGCACGATTAAAACAATTTGCAGCTCCACCCAACACTGACTGACTGACCCCTTGCCCCTGCTCTACCAGCCATTAACTGCAGCATTCACTGGACAAGAGACTGACTTCAATAACTTCCTCCTGATAAGAAGACCGCTGGCCAGGGACTGGTTCTGGCCCATTTACAGAGATTGTGCACTTGTGTGCCTTCGTGTCCTGAAAAGACCTTTTGATTAGGGCCTAACTGTAATACATTTAAATGTTACATCTCTACCCCGAAGTGAACGTGACTCGTAATGTTACATGCCTGTTTGTTCAACACATACGTGTGAGGACTCCCTTCATGAATATTCATAGCTCCTCCTGTCACCTGTTAAATATGTATGTTTAGCCAGTCTATTCAGCATAAAGCTTCTACCCCAACCTCTACTCCTTCCATGTGCCTGTGTCTGGTCGTGGCTAGAGGCTGTGCTTCCCAGTCCATGGGAGGGCCACCTTGTGGACTGTAACCCTTTGCTCAAATAAAGTCTCCTCTACTTTTCTTCTTAACTTATACATTTGTTTTAAGTTAACAAATCAACACATATTGTAAACAATCTTCCAACTAGATTTTTTGAATTTGTTAATATACGTTGTTTTGTTATTTTATTTCCTTAGCTGATAATAATTTTGGGGAAATTTCTCTTTGTAGTAACCATTTTAGCTATGGAAAAAAATGAATAATTGAAAAATAGGTGGTGCTGCTTTTCTGACAAACCTTATGTACAATATGTACATATATATTTGAATTAAGTGAAACTGGCTAAAGACACAGAAATTTGAGTGCCTTCTTTAGTTCTTTCATTTGTATTGAATAAGGGGTGGTTTTTAATCCATTGCTTTTGGCATGAGAGGAAGAAAAAGGAAAAGGAAGAGGATGAGTAGGAGGAGGAGGTATGTGGAGAAAAGAGGGAGGCAAATGAGTGAGAAGTAATTGAACAGTTGTCAGTGGAAGAGCTTTGCTTTGCTTTTTGGTCACTCAGAAAGGAGTAAAAAACTAATCATGACCATTTCACTCCTATTACTCAAGTTGCTTAGAGAATCAAAAGTTCCTAGAATGAAGGCAACTTTGCCCAAATTTCTTTAGAGTAAATTTCTTTGACTCTGGCTGCAAGTATGCAGACCTACAAATGCATTAGGTTTAGTGGGAGAGACAGCTCAAATGAATATGAGTAAGGTGATTTGTGGGAATATGGGACCCTTTCCATGGTGCCAGAGACTGGAATATGTTGATAAGAGAAGCAGTGTACTTGCCTGTACTTGCTATGTCAGGTCTCCATGCAAACACTGTGTGTACTCTTGGCCCCTTGGAATAGGAAATGCCTTCCACAAGGACACTGTGGATACTGAAGTATGAAACTACTACAGTTGAATGTCACTGCAAAGGTTAAGAAACTGCTCAGACAGAAAGGTTCGTGAAATACATTCATAATTTCCCCTTGTCCTTCTCCTCTTCCTCCTCCATGTTCTTCTTATAAATGTGAATTGGAAAAAAAAAAAAAAAAAAAGATAAAATTGGGTGGGAGAATGAACAATGTCAGTCAAAATACCTCCATTTCTCTCTGAGGAAGGGGAAGTTTGGTTTGGTTTCTCCTTTTTTTATTTCCATAGTTTTTTGTTTTTTTTTTTTTAAATTTCCATGGGTTATTGGGGAACAGGTGGTGTTTGGATACATGAGTAAGTTATTTAGTGATTACTTGTGAGATTTGGTGCATCCATCACTCGAGCAGTATTCACTGCAGCCAATTTGTAGTATTTTATGCCTCACCCCTTCCCACCCTTTCCCCTTGAGCCCCTAAAGTCCATTGTGTCATTCCTATGCTTTTACATCCTCAGAGCTTAGCTCCCACTTATGAGTGAGAACATACAATGTTTGGTTTTCTGTTCTAGTGTTACTTCACTTAGAATAATAGTCTCCAGTCTCATCCAGGTTGCTGCAAATGCCATTAATTCATTCCTTTTTATGGCTCAGTAGTATTTATATATATATATGTGTGTGTGTGTGTATATATATATGTGTGTGTGTGTTATATGTGTGTGTGTATATATATGTATATTTGTGTGTGTGTGTGTGTATCACGGTATTTTTATCCACTCATTGATTGATGGGTGTTTGGGTTGGTTTCACATTTTTGCCATTGAAAATTGTGCAGCTATAAACAAGCATGTGCTAGTATTTTTTGCATAATGATTTTTTTTTTTTTTTTATCGCTGGGTAGATATCCAGTATTGGGATCAAATGGTAGTTCTATTTTTGGCTCCTTAAGGAATCTCCACACCGTTTTTCAAGGTGGTTGTACTGATTTACATTCCCACCAGCAGTGTAGAAGTGCTCCTTGTTCACCTCATCCATGCCAACATCTATTATTTTTGACATTTTGATTATGGCCATTCTTACAGGAATAAGGTGGTATCACATTGTGGTTTTGATTTGCATTTCCCTGATCACTAGTGATGTTAAGCATTTTTAATATGTTTGTTGGCCATTTGTATATCTTCTTCTGAGAATTGTCTATTCATGTCCTTAGCCCCCTTTTTGTTCAGATTGCTTTTTTTTCTTGTTAATTTGTTTGACTTTGTTGTATATTCTGGATATTAGTCCTCTATCAGATGTGTAGATTGTGAATATTTTCCCTCACTCTGTGGGTTATCCGTTTAATCTACTGATTGTTTCTTTTGCCATGCAAAATCTCTTTAGTTTAATTAAGTCCTAACTATTTATCTTTGTTTTTAATTTCATTTGCTTTTCAGTTCTTGGTCACAAAATTCTTGCCTAAGCCAAAGTCTAAAAGGTTTTTCCCCATGTTGTTTTCTAGAATTAGAATTTTTATAGTTTCAGGTCTTAGATTTAAGTCTTTGTTCCATCTTGAGTTGATTTTTGTATAAGGTGAGAGATGAGGATCCAGTTTCATTCTTCTACCATGTGACTTGCCAATTATCCCAGAACCATTTGTTGAATAGGATTTCCTTTCCCCCACTTTACGTTTTTGTTTGCTTTGTTGAAGATCAATTGACTATAAGTATTTGGGTTTGTTTCTGGGTTCTCTATTCTGTTCCATTGGTCTATGTGCCTATTTTTATACTAGTACCATGCTGTTTTGGTGACTATTGCCTTATAGCATAGTTTGAAATCAGGTAGTGTGATGCCTCCAGATTTGTTACTTTTTCTTAGTCTTGCTTTGGCTATGTGGTCTCTTTTTTGGGCCATAAGAATTTTAAGATTGCTTTTCCTAGTTTTTGAAGAATGATGGTGGTATTTTGATGGGAATTGTGTTGAATTTGTAGATTGCTTTTGGCAGTATGGTCATTTTCACAATATTGATTCTACCTGTCCATGAGCATGGGATATGTTTATGTTTTCATTTGTTTGTGTCATCTATGATTTATTTCAGCAGTGTTTTGTAGATTCTCTTGCAGAAGTCTTTTACCTCCTTGGTTACCAAACCTAAACCTAGAAGAAAGGAAATAACCAAGATCAGAGTAGAATTAAATAAAATTGAGAAAAAAAAAATACCAAAGATAAATGAAACAAAAAGTTGGTTCCTTGAAAAGATAAATAAAACTAATAGGCCATTAGTAAGATTAACCAAGAAAAGAAAAGAGAAAATCCCAATAAGCTCAACTGGAAATGAAACAGGAGATACTGTAACTGATACCACAGAAATATAAAAGGTAATTTAAGGCTACTATGAACACTTTTACATGCAAAAACTAGAAAACCTAGAGGAGATGGATAAATACCTGGAAAGATACAACCCTCCTATCTGAAATCAGGAAGAATTAGATACACTAAACAGACCAATAATAAGCAGTAACATAGAAATGGTAATTAAAAAGTTACCAACCAAAAAAAAAAAAAAAAAGTCCAGGACCAGACAGATGGACAGCTGAATTCTACCAGATATTCAAAGAAGAATTGGTACCAATCCTATTGACAATATTCTACAAGACAGAGAAAGAGGAAATCCTTCATAAATCATTCTATGAAGCCAGTATCACTCTGGTACCAAAGCCAGGAAAGGGCATAACCAAAAAAGAAAACTACAGACCGATATCCCTGATTCACATAGATGCAAAAATCCTTAACAAAATACTAGCTAACTGAATCCAACAACATGTCAAAAAGATAATCCACCACGATCAAGTGGGTTTCATAACAGGAATGCAGGGGTGGTTTAATACATGCAAGTCAATAAATGTGATACACCACATAAGCAGAATTAAAAATAAAAATCACATTGTCATCTCAATAGATGCAGAAAAAAGCATTCAACAAAATTCAGCATCCCTTTATGATTAAAACTCTCAGCAAAATTGGCAGACAAGGGACATACCTCAATGTAATAAAAGCTATCTATGACAAACCCATAGCCAACATAATACTGAATAGGGAAAAGTTGAAAGCATTCCCCCTGAGAACTGCAACAAGAGAAAGATGCCCACTCTCTCTGCTTTTTTTCACATAATACTGGAGGTACAAGGTAGAGCAATCTGACAAGACAAAGAAATAAAGGGCATCCAAATTGGTAAAGAGGAAGTCAAATTGTCATTCTTTGCTGATGATATGATTGTTTACCTAGAAAACCCCAAAGACTCCTCCAGAAGCTTCTTGAACTGATGAAAGAATTCAACAAAGTTTCCAGATACAAAATTAATGTACACCAATCAGTAACTCTTCTATAAACCAACAGTGACCAAGCTGGAAATCAAATCAAGAACTGAATCCTTTTTATAATAGCTGGTTTCTGCTTTCTTATCACTCCTCTGGCTACACATACTTCCTCTAAAAGATCTAATGAGTCCATCCTGCTGGTGTTTCCCAAGTTGAAGTCATACCCCGGGCATGATGAGCACCTACATCTTATGTGGTAGATCTATGATGGACAGACACAATGAGTCAGTTTACAATGCCTTGCCTAGGAATATGTTAGAGTTTAGAAAAACAAGCAATCAAAACTTTCAATTATGAGCAAATATCCAGGTTATTAAATTTAGATATTAAGATATCTAAACTATTTATTACTATAAGTTGTCCTCTATTACAATGATGAAAATTAAGTGCTGAACTATAGTTAATATTTAGTTATGAATTTGTAAGTGAAACAACTTAGAGCAATTGGAATGTCACAAATTTTATTTAGTACTAGTTATGCTCCTAAAACGTAACTTCAAGGGAATCTATAGCTATTGCATTTCCATTATGTTTTCCCAATGACTTTAGTTTGTGAGGACAGTGATGACATCAATGTTTTTTCACTTAATAGATAATCAATGTTTCCTAGAGAATAGAATACATTTTAAACTCTATCCTTTTATTAAAAAAGGAAAACAAAAGCCTCCACAGATAACTTTTAATACACAAGTAGAAATGAGTGGGCCTGGCTGGTCCCATCCAGCAGACAAACCCAGCAGAATGCTGATGATATAGAGCATGCCTCTCGGCATGACCTAGCCAAAGGAAGAGTGACGTTGAACAGGAAATAAAAAGATCTGCGTACTTCACCCAGATACGATTTGCTAGCTGTAGGAGTCTTGTTGAATTTTACTTAGTCTATGCACTTAGGAAAAGTTTTTCCCACAAGCTTCACTTAAAAATTAACAAGATAAACTTTATTATTGCTATTTTTATAGATGGGGTCTCATTATGTTGCCCAGGCTGGTCTGGAACTCCTGACCTCAAAAGACTCTCCTGCCTCGGCCTCCCAAAGTGCTGAGATTATAGGTGTGAGCTATACCGTGCCCAGTCATATCTTTTTTTCTTTTTTAATTTGTGTATAAGCATTACCAGGTTTCAGAACAAGAATAAACTGTGGACCCAGAACAGAGGCAAGGCTGTGTGGCACTCAGAGTGCAGGTTTCTGCAGACCTCGCTTAGGAACCCAGTGAAGGTGTTTCCAGGAAGGCTGGGATTCCCCTCTCACCACCACTGCCGGGCGGAAGGGAGGCACAGACCAGAAAGACAGAGATACCCAGGGGTACCAGAAAGTGGAGCTTCCAGGCCTGGAGGAACCAGGCGGGAACCCGCCCATGATGACTCCAGACACAACAAAGGGTATCCAAGTGCAGGGTTCTTGGCAGGCAGGCACCACTGGCCTGCTGATCACCAGCTGGCTTTAGTAAAGTACAGGCAGTGACACTATGGGTTGTGATTCACCCTCAAAGGACTGTGCTTGCAGTTCCCAACTGATCCAGCACGGAGCACAGTGCCTGTTACCAACCCGGGCAAGATAAGGATGATAGAGCCCTGCAACTTCTCACCAAGTTTATTTCCCACCTCCACCTTACTGCCTTTCCTTTAATGCGCAGGGATTTTAATTCTGGATTGTTATATTTAAATAGTATTATTTTGATGCTAGGTAAATTTTTCCCCCAAGAATTGTAAGTGTTAGTTTATTTAGTGCAACGGTGATTACCACAATCCTTGGACGTCATTCAGTGATTACCTGGATTCAGGACTCGATACCAACTGTTTTTTTCTATCACATATTTAACTTGTTCACAATGCCTGGCACAGAGTAAGTCCCCAACTGAAAGCTCTCTCTGCTAACTGATCTTGCAGAATACTCATTTTTTCTGACATGTATGTTACAAATGCATTTCCGAGTTATTTGTTGGTCATTCAGTTTCGTTTTTGTGATTATTTTCCACAGAGGATTTTCCATTTGACATGATTAAGTTGGCTTTTAGATTTTGTACTTTACCCAGAAGAGCCTACTCCAATCTAAAATTGTAAAATAAATAAATTCCAAACATGCTGTCTTCTAAAATCTGTATAATTTTATTAATTTTTAAACATTTTAATCATGGTCTCCTGGACTCCTTTTTTCTTTTCTTTTTTCCTCCTCCTCCTCCTCTTCTTCCTCCTGCTTTTTCTTCTTCTACTCTTTCATTTGTTGTTGTTGTTATTGCTGCTGCTGTTCTACAGAGAGAGGGCATCTCTGAACAAGACCGCTGAAGCTGAGAGCTGGGTGGGGTTGAGTGTCTTCTAGTCTCTCCCAGGTGGGAAAAGCTATGCTGCTGTACAAGAGGACAGGTTGGTCACTGTGGACTTAGCTGACTCCAGGTACCATGTTCAGTGATCTTCGTCTTGAATATTAGCTGCCTTGCTCCCTTGGAGATGTGGCTTCTTTCTCCCTATAGATTGTATGGATTTTATACTTCTTCCCATTTTTGTTTATGTAGACATCATCATGCAAGTCCTTACATGGGCTCTAGATGTTAGGAAAATGAGAAGGTGTTTGCATCTGGGAAAAATGAAGCCTAAATCCTAGACCATCTGGGGGCTGGTAGTCCATCTCCTTCGCAGAGCCTGAGACTGAATACTGGGGAGTTACCTGGGACGTCACTCCTCCCCCACAAGTCTGTCCTTCCTAAGCTCCCAATCCAATACTCCTAAGAGTAAGCCCGACTCTTTCTTGCCTGTGAACAGGAAGCCAGTTGTTTGGTTTCAGGTGGATTTCTGCATTTCCCTTTTGAAGAGAGGTTCCCAGTCTTCTGAGAAAGGACAGGCAGCTGAGGAATAGCGCTTGTCCCAGCCCTGCCCCAGGACACAGTATCAATAAGACAAAGGTAACTTCTGAAGCCTAACCGGATCCTACGTTTAGTGACTGCAATAAGCTAACCAGGTCTATTTCAGTACAGCAAACAGCAGAAATGCCAGGCTCCTGGTGTGGTCTCCAGCTCTTTCCTGCATCTTTCCAAAGGCACTCACGTTTACCTTATCTCAGCAGGCACAGGAGGGTGTGTGTGTGTGTGTGTGTGTGTGTGTGTGTGTGTGTTTGTGCAGGTTAAGGGAGGAGAGGCAGAGAGGAGTAGCTCTGTTCTGCTTCATGCATAGAAATTTAGAGAAATGGGAAGATGATGGATGAAGGATGAATACATGGATTATTACAAAACTTTTATTTGTTCTTTACCTGTTTGCCAAAAGATTAAGGTGATGTATGGATTAGCATTCACAACTTAATAAAGCAAAAGAGGTATCACTTGCCACAAATAAAAGGTAAATGTAAAAGCGAATATACCAAGAAGTTTGGCCATGGCTTCAATGCCCTTTCTACTGCTAGTGGGGCTTGTATTGGAGATGTTAAGCAAAAGAGATGAGATTTTTCTCATCCTAGAGTTACTCAGGTTTTCGCATTGGGTAAAGGGCTTTCTCTTACTATTTCAGAGCTGGGTTAAAGAAAAGACATTGCGATACATCGTTGTCTTATTGTAACAAAAGACAGCAATGCCACATGTTTCCTCAAAACGTTATTTTCTCCCAGAAGCAAACTCAAGAAAGACTTTGTCATATGGTCTTGATTTAATGTGACAAGATGCTCAAGTAATACTTCACAAAAGATATGAAGCTATTGTTTGACCTTGACATTTTGAGATTTTTATAATAAGCATGCAAAAAATAAGAGGCATAGGTGATGGGATTTTGTCTTCTGATAACTTTATACTGTAACTAGAATAAAAAAAAATGAAGATAAATAGCTAACATGCCCATTAAGTAATCTGTCTAACACATCAATTTTCTCTACTTAACAATTTTCTCTACTTAACAATTTTCTCTACTTGACAGTCCCTAGATCCTAATTGACTCCTGTTCAAATTTTTATAATTAGTAAATGTTATGCACTGAATTTTATGTTCCCCCAGATTTTATATGTTGAAGCCCTAACCTCCAGTACGGCTATATATAGAGATAAGGCCTGCAAGGAAGTAGTTAAGGTTGAACGAGGTCACAAGTAATTAAGGTTAAATGTTCTGATCTTATAAGAACACCAGTCCCATCAGATTAGGTGAGATCCTGATAAGAAGGGACCCCAGAGAGCTCCCTCTCTCTGCACATACACACTGAGGTGATGACAGACGGAGAAGATGGCTATCTGCAAGACAAAAGGAGGGACCTCGTCAACACCCATACTCTGGTGATACATCGATCTTGGACTTTTAGCCTCCAGAAATGTGAGAAAAGAAATTTCTGTGGTCTCAGCCACCCAATTGATGGTATTTTGTTATGGCAACTTGAGTAGTGTAATGCACCAAATGAAGAGATCATTATTTATAGATCTTGTTTCTCCTCCATCTTCCCCACTAGAATGTAAGATTATTATGGACAGAGATTTCTCTCTTCTTCGCCAACTGATGTATCCTCCGTGTTAAGAATGTGGCTTGCACCTGATTATACTCCACAAGTGTCTGTTAAATGAACAACAGGGCTGCAACAGAATCCTCTTCGAACTGTGCTCGTTTTGCTCCTCTCTTTCTCTGACACCCTCCTTTCTAGCTTGCACCCCAGACTGCCTGTTGCTAAAGGAAGTTGTTTCTTAAGTTTCTGCAATGCACTGATGTTCAGCATAGTTTTCAGTGCTATTTATATTAGATTACTGTTGTTAAATATGTCCTGGTCAGTACCACCGGATTTCAGCTAGAAGTGGGAATCCATTCTTAGACACATATTTGTTATATATTATACATTCCTTGAAAAGCCGGCAATGATGAGGTGTGTTTTGGAATTTGGCTCTGCCACTTAGTACATGCCCCACAAGTTAGGTTACTTAATGTCAGCACCATTTCTCATCTAAAAGTGAAGATGGGATCTCCTTGGCCACAGCATGGCTGAAAGGGTTAAACAATATGTCAAATGTGCAGCCTGCAGTTATGCACAGGAATGAGGCCACTGGAGTCACAAAATACCACTTTCTTGTGAGCCTCACCTTCCTTTCCCATCATTTCTTTATCTTGTTTTAAGAAGTTGCCTGTTTCCAGTGTCTTAGTTGAACTTTAGTAAGTTGAGTACTTTGGGTTTAACCTGGTTGGCAATTTATACACCAAAAACATCACAATGCCTTGAACATGTTGCTGGAACTTCCAAAGTGAATATTACCACCAGAAAATAATTTATGTATGAAAAACATTTAACAAATTATATTGGATGAAGTAATAATACTTCTATTTTACACACAGTGAACACTTTATTTGTGGTTGGCACTATGCTTGGTTCAGGGGTGCAAAATTAAGGCAAAACCAAAACCACAGCCCCCACTGCAAGCGCTAAGCAAGTGACAGAGTGTGACTATTTATTCCTGCCAAATGTCAAGTGGAATTTTCAACCCCACTGTTGAAGGTGGAGCCTGAGCGGAAGTATGTGGATCATGGGAGCTGATCCTTCATGAATGGTTTGGGTCATCTCTTTGGTGATAATTGAGTTCTCACTTTGAGTTCACAAAAGATCTGGATATTTAAAAGTGTGTGGCACCTCTGCCTCACTGTTTCTTGCTGCTGCCTTTGACATGTGACCTGCCTACTCCCACTTTGCCTCCCGTCATGACTTGAAGATTCCTGAGGCTCTGCAGAAGCAGATACCAGCACTATACTTCCTGTACAACCTGCACAACCATGAGCCAACTAAACTCTTTTCTTATCAATTACCCTTCCTCAGGTATTTCTTTATAGCAGTGCAAGAATGCCCTGAACCATCATGAAAGTGAGTGGGAGGGTTGGAGAATGTTTTTTGACTCTATTTTGCCTTTTCTTCATCATTCATGCTGCTTCCAGCAACATTTGGCTTCTCAGAGCACAAATTCAAAAGCAAACAAACCAGGAAAGGAATAGTTTGTATTTACTATTCATTTTTTTGGTTTGTTTACTTTCAAAACAACCATTTGTGGCTTCAGTATGAGGGAAATCATGGATGGAATTTTCCCATAGTGATCCACAGAAGGAAATGACCAGGATAACCTTTCCACTGGGTCCTGCCTCGCTGAAGGACCCTTGGCCAACCCAAGAGGGCCACATGGAGAGGAAGGGTGGTCCTCCACAGACTACTGTGAGTGGCCATGCCGAAAGCACTTGGGCAGTGAAGTCATCTGCCAACCACTCCAGCAAGAACAGTCTGGGGACAGATGACAGCCATACAAGGAACTGCTCTTCTTGACACACAAAATAAGTCAAGAGTGGCATAGAGGAGATGCTTCAGTACCTATAGTCCAGCACTCAGTAGGACTGTGCAGAAGAGAGCTCAACCATTAAGAGGTGCACCTGTAGGCAGAGGCCTGCCATTTCACAGTCAACAACAGCACGAAAATGATGGCAAACGCTTAGGGGGTAGCCAGTTACATGCTACAGTATGCACACCACTGAGCAGTGGGAGCCAATGGGGTTGGCCCTGGAGATGGAGACACTGGAAGAGCTTTTGCCCTGTCATGAGGCCAACTCTTAGACAGCAACTGGAACTTTACAAAGCTGTGTCTAGACCTACGCTACAGACTGAAGTCTCTATCACAGTTCCCATGAACAATGAATTGGCGGCATCTCAACAGACCACTACTCTAATAATGATCTGTGTAATGGTGATGATGGTCATTTCTTTAGAGAGCCTGTGTGTTTTTTTTTATTGAGGGCTTGTCAGTGTTCTTTACTCGAATTGATACCATATGGTCATCCAAGTGCTGTGATCTACCATAATTATCTTTCTGTTGCCACAGATCTGTAGTTACTGATTTTCCAGCTAGGATGATGAGAGAGGTTCAATGAGCAAAATACATTTTAGTGCCTTCACAAACATGTATTATTGTTTTCTATTTGGCAATGACTTAGAAGTTCAGGGAAGGTACACAAGGTTACTCTCCTTGTGAATTTAGAGAAGACTCAAGAATTTGTGCCCAAACCCAATGGTAGTAGCTCAGTGTGGTATTCGGGGGGTTGGGCTTCAGTGTGTCTGTGGCTGAGGTGGTGGGCATGGCTTAAAGATCTCACAAGATGTGCCAGAGTGCTTAGGACACAGTGGAACTGAAAAGAGGTAACTGTCATGATTGATGGCCATTTGGGGATGAGACCTACCTAGTGAAGCTTCCTTGGACAAGCAGCATAACTTCTCTTTTATGAATGTGTCTCACCCACGGCTGTGGCTTCAAAACTGGACTTCCTGTAGATATACCCATCTGAAGGTGTTATGATTTTGGAGTGTGTTTTCTAAAGTCCTACTAACCACATACGTATAAATAATAACTGCAACAAGACAGCTGTTGACCCCTCTTCTTTGTCATGTTGACATTTACTATCTCATGGAAACACCGTGGGAAAAGTACTCTTATTTCCCAGTTGTTCAGATAATAAAATGAAGGATCATCTAGGTAATTGATGGCAGATACAAAAGTAGCCTTGTGCACTTCTCTTCATCATAATCAGAGCAAAGAGGGTTGTGAAGTCAGAGGATGGGGCCAGGCATTTTCTTGGTACCTCTGGAGAAAAGTCTGCATATGGCCATGCTGAAACCAAAGCAGTGAAGAGAGAGGCTGGAATATGACTATGGCATTTCTGCATCTGGCTCTTCCAAGTTCTTGAATTTGCCCCGCTGAGGTCTTGGCAGCCCATGATGCATGAACTACTGCCTATTTGAAAATAGAGCAGTATCTAAATACAGAGAGAGTAAATCAAACGGGGGTAATTTCGCTCCAACCAGGAGGTAGGACAGGGCTCCTTGACTATGAGTTTGGTTCTTTATGATATTCTGACCTATGTTAAGAGGCATAAAATAAAGTTCAAAGAGCATTCTTGACACATTCCTCATGTCTCCTTCATTACGGTTCTCTGAATTTCAACAACTTGGTATGTAGACTTCATCTTTCATTTGATGTTAAAACTACCATGAGTGAGGGTGACATCGCCCACCTCTGGTAAGAAGAATGCATGCCCAGAAGTGAAATGCAAGGGCATGGGATACCCATGAACCAAACTGAGCTCTGTTAAAACCAAACCGTGGAGACTGAAGAGTAGTGAAGAGCAAGGAGTCTAAGACGACGAAAAGGAGATGAAAGGTGCTGGAGAAATCAGGTCATGTCTTCAGCAGATTTGTACTGTGTTTAATAAAATAAGTCAAGTTTACTGTAAATAGGATGAGGAGGGCCGCTCAGTGGAATGGAAGTCCAGTGCTTTGCCCTGAGCTCTGCACAAGCAAGAAACCTGCTGTCAGAGAGACACTGAGCATGGAACTGAAGAATGCGCCCCTGGTGGCCTCCGCAGGCCCCTCGGATGGTTACGGGCTTGCTTCTAGACAGTGTGGCTCTGCTGGTAGAGATTTGGAATCACTCAGGGGCACAGGGAAATGTTTCTGTGCAAACTGTGAGTGGGTTGAGTGTGGACAACCCTTTGCAGCAAGGCCCATGCCTCGCATTTGACACACCAGTGCAGTTACTGATGAGAAAAAATGGTTTTGACAAGTTCAAGATCCTTCCAAACCAGTCTCCTCCCCAGGCCTGAGGCATGTGGTATGAGAAGGGGGACTCAGATACTGACAGGGCCAAGATAACATAAAGCAGTTCCCTTCCTGGACCATCAATCTCCATAAGAAGCTGGGAGAGTGGACACGTTCACTGCGTTTCGTCATGGTACTGTTTCTTTCTTTCTTTCTTTTTAATCCCCTGTTAGTTGTATGATTAAGGTACTTTCGCCTCATCTTAGGACCTCTCAACAACCAGTATGTTGCCTTAAAATGAATTCAGCTTCAAAACATTTGACCTATGAATATCCTCATCATTTAACCTGTTTTACAAAGACCATCCTAATTCAATCGTACATTACCCCAGGCCGCGTTCTAGGAAACGCTCGTGGTACACATAGGAGGAGAAAAACAAAAGTCTGATGACACCAGATACGATCCTTCTTAAATATTTATTATTGACTTTCATTTCATAGTAAAGAATAAATTGCTGTTAATTATGTAAGTAGGAGAAACTAGTCTACATCCATACATAAATAAGGGCTGAGTGCACTAAAATATCTGTTATGTTGACGTATGTTTCATAGTTCACTCTGCCTTCTACAAGACAATGTTTAAAAACACTAAGCATGCCAACAGGCATACAGCAGGCACTTAGCAAACCTATTGTTGATTTTGGCACTTAACAGCCTGGGTTGACTTTGAATAATTAATGATGCTTAATAGTGAATTTCTTTTGGATTCCTTTCTTAGCAAACAAAAATGTATTTTAATTGTGGTATCTTGCTACTAAAAATAAGATATAAATTCCCATTAATAGGCAATCATTTCTTCAATATCCTGTAGAGAAAACATCTTATTAATTGCTGCATTCAAGCTCAATATCATTTACCAGTGGCCAGATATACCCAGTCATTTCAACACTAAGGAAACAAATGAGTCACCTTTGACAATTTATCAACCTTCACTCATAGATTTTCTAAACTCCTTTCATGTTTTCTATCTGTTAAAGTTTTCTTCAGCAGAAATGTTTTTCTCCACAAATCATCTTGTTAGAGGATGACTGGCCTCTCCACACAGCGAGATCAGCAGGGAAGCCAGGTGTTCGAGGGACCCTGATGGATGAGAAGAGCTGTTATCCTTCTCAGCGGCCCCAGGAGAAAAATGGATGACTTGGCTTTCTAGAGGCTTGAAGGGTAAGGAAACCTGTGAGCTCTATGGGAACATAGGATTTTGAGAGATCAACCCCAATTAGGGAGGTGACTTAAGACAACCAGCAATAATAAATAACAAATTGTGAAAAATAAAATAATATCACAAAGTCGTTGGAAAACAAGGAAGAAGTTTTTCCCTTTATGATTTAAGTATTCGAAAGCTGAGAGATCTATTAGAGAAGATCGCAAAGAGTCAATCTAAGCCACCATATTCTCTTGAGTTATGTTATGTAATCACTGTGAATATTGATGATCTACATTTCCATTTGATTTTCAGCATTTGCTTTTCTGTGATTTTTTTCTCTGATCATCTGAGCCAGCAAAATGAAAACAGACAGCAATAGGCTTAAGTTATATTTTCCTCACACATATCACATGGAGATCCCTGTGATAATGTGAAGGGGAGATTGAAAATTGATTGAAAAAATATTAAGAAAAATACCACATCTGCACAAAACCCTTTAAAAAGCCAAACATTTCCCCAAGACCCTATAATTGAAAAATAAAGTAAAGAAAGTCATCTGTCATGATGGTTTTAAAGATGAAATACTTGTGACCTCATTCCTGCCTTGGTCGGCAGAAGTGTGTTCCTCCAACAGAAGCCAGGGGAGACCAAAAAATAACCACCTTAGCTTCCTGAAGTGTAGCTTCTAGTTTTTGAAAGCTCATTTTGTCTTCATCAACTTCAACACATGCGTCTTTTAAAAAGATCAAAACACACGTACTGTCCGTAGCTGGGATTCTTGACTGGCTTAAAAATGTAAACTGAAGGGGCAATGCTGTCTGGGTTTTATTAAAGTCCAGGATACACACATTCCTCCTGTCCTGGGAATTGGTCAAAAAAGGCAAGTGACAGGCAAACAGAGAGCTCTCACCTCATTTATAATGGAGAAATTGATTGTAGAGCCGTGTTTCAAAATGTAGAAGTTCGAACTTGCACCTGACGAAGACCGGGCTTACAGTGGGGTGAAACGCGTGAGCGTGCCAGCGTCAGCACTGACCCAAGCCAGGGTCGTGTGTTCAACATTGTGGCAAATTGGATACACAGGGTGTGTGTTCATTTTTATCTGGCCATGAAGTTTTGGTTTATAGGCATGTCAGGGAGCAGTAATCTGATGACCCCTCGGTGTTTTGGAATCTTTAACCAGGGTCTTAACTCTGATGAGATTTTTGGATGTCAGCAAAGGGGAGACAGAGCTAAAGTGAAAAAATTCCACTGTGTAAAAATGGTAAATATTTTCTAAAAATCATCTCTGAAGGCAAAAGACTCGTCTCCAGTGACTGGATTTGTCACGCGAGTGTAGACACGGCTAAAGAGAACACCAGCAGAAAATGTAGATGAAAAAGTGGCCTCATTGATTGCTTTTGCAGTTACCTAATCAAAATTACTAGAGTCAATTTTCTTAAAACACACTGTGTGAAGCTGATCACCTCTCTTCTATTTTGAAAATGTTCATGAACTCAAACACTGGATTTGATCTGACAGGACCTAAGGTTTTCTGAGAAACAACGCTGCACATATTTCTGCTTCCCCAGCTGCTAGGTGAAACCTTGATAACAAATGATAATGGTTGTGGGGTAATGGATCACCTCCAGGGCCCCCGGGCCCTGCCAGCATAATGCCTGCGTTCACTCTGTTTGCAACACTTCCTCTCTCCCTTCTCTACCTGTTATTTATTCCACCTGATATATCTTCCTAGATTAGCATCATGAACACCTGGTCAATTTCAAGGAGGCTTGTGGAGGAGAGAAAGATCCCAGTGATGTTCAGCTGGCTGTTTTGGCAGCACACAGTTTGGGTTCTAAAATGCAGAGGCTGATGTGTTCTTCATTCCCTCACGTTCTTCCGTAAGACTGGCCATTGTGCAGCTTTTATTCTACTTCATAGCTGCACCCTGCATTGTTCTGGGACTCTGGTTGTTACTTGCAGAAGTGAAAATGAATATGGCCAGACCAAAATACAACTCCACTCCCAGAAGACACACATCATGTGGTGGGGCTCAGCTGCAGCACCATTGCAAATGAAGGGCAGTGCATGTAGGCTCCATGACCTGGGCATGATGCATATTGGAATATACAAGCATGCAAGCACATAGCTTCTCTATTTGTTTGAGTAATCATACTCTATGTTTGTTCATTTTCAGTTAATAAAAATTTACATTGTTAAAGTGTATTCATAAGTAAGTCTCATTTGATGCATCTCTCAGGAGAACCCAGTTAAGGTTTTAAACTCAGATTTTCCAATTTTTCTTTAAAATTTAATGCTGATTAAGCATATGTGTAATACCACATGAATGCAAATATGCACCGTCTTTCCCTTTTGTCTCCCATTTTCCTTCCTCCTGACTTCCATATGTAGCAATCAATGTCACCTATTATCAAACTAATGTATCTTTATTAGTCACCTATATTATGTAGCAAGTCATCATAAACTTCACTATCCCACTGTTTCTTCAGGTCTAGGGATGGCTTTGCCAGGTTGTCTGCTAAGGTCTCACAACACTGACATCCAAGTGCTGGCTGGACCGTGTCCTTATCTGGAGACTTAATGGGGGTAGGACCCACTTCCAAGCCCCACAGGTTACTGGCAGGATTCATTTTCTTTTTACTGCAGAATTCATGGCACCTTGACTCTTCAAAGCCAGCAAAGGAGACAGTCTCGGCTACTTTAAATTTCTTTCTTCTAAACCTGCTTCTAAAGGACTAACCAGAAGAGGCCACGTCCACCTAGGTGAATATAGTTTGATGAACTTGAAGTCGATACATTAGAGATCTGTTTTAATCTCTTGGAGCTGCTGTAACAAAACACCATAGACTAGGTAATTTCCAAAGAAGACACATTTGTTTCTCACAGTTCTGGAGGCTGGGAGGTCCATGACCAAGGCACTGGCAGGTTTAGTGTCTGGCGAGGGCCTCCTCACTGATGGTTCTGTCTAGTTGCCTGCACAGGGCACAAAAGATCAAAGGCCCAGGCAGCTCATTCAAGCTTCCTTTCTAAGAGCGTTCATCAGTTAATCCCATTCACCAGGCAGAGCCCTGGTGACTCAATCACGTCCCTAAAGATGCCACCACTAGAATCCCATCATGATGGGGATTGAGTTTCCACATGGATTTTGCAGGGTTTCAAATGTTCAAACCACAGTAGAACCTTGATTATATCTACAAAATCCTTCACTTTTGCCATATAATGTAATAAAATCACAGCAGTGATAGCCGGGCGTCTTCACCATACTGGATCTGTTAGAAGCACGTTGCAGAACCCATGCTCGTGCAGAGGAAGAAATTGCAAAATATCTCTAGAGGCTGCTTGCCAAACATCCTTCTGTATTTTACATGCACTTATAAAATCAAAATTTATATGTCTTAACATATAGGTCCCCACAGTGACAGTGCCCTAACAATTGTCATTGCTGTCCACAGAACACAAAGCTTTATCCTGAAACCAACAACAAGCCTTTGCCTAAAGAGTGTGGAGCCCGGTGCAGTACACCTGAAGGAGGGCAACTGACAGGAATCAGGGGCTGGACACCCAAGCTCCACTGATAATTGGTTGTGACGACTGTGAGGTTCATTCCTCTGTCTTATAATACCTGGCAGGACTGAGTCCTAGGTTTTAGAGGTAACATCCTTAATAACACACCTTGTCTCAGCTGTTCCCTTCCCTGTCTTATTTCCAGAGTCCTCTCCTGGGTCTTCCTGAGGTCATTTCCCAAATTAAGCACCTGCCCTTGGGTTCCTGACTCAGCTCTGGACCTGGGGAGCCCACATAACACAGGTGTTGTTACCTTTACAAAAAGGGTCTTGGGAATTGCACCCTTGGCATGAGTGTAGGAACTAGAGCTACTCTAACAATGTACCATGGAGGGGCAGCTTAACAGAAATTTATCATCTCATAGGTCCGGAGGCTGGAAGTTGGAGGTCAAGGTGTCTGCAGGCGTGGTTCCTTCTGAGGCTGTGAGATAGATTTGGTTCCATGTCTTTCCCCCAGCTTCTGGTGTTTTGCTGACAATCTTTGGTGATTTTTAGCTTGTAGAAGCATCACTGCAATCTCTGCCTTCATTCTGACATCGCATTCTCTCTGTGTGTGTGTGTGTGTGTGTGTGTGTGTAAGTGCATGTCCAAATGTCCCCCTTTTAAAAGGACAAAGAAGCACCTTTAATAAAGCTTGTGCATAGAACAAATGATTTATTAAAGAAGCTTCTTTGTCCTTATAAAAAGTCATAGTGTTCAATAGCACAATAAGGCAACTACAGTTAAATAATTTATTATATATTTTCAAAAAGCTAGAAGAGAGGATTTTGAATGTTCTCTTCACAATGAAATAATGAATATTTAAGGCAGTGGATATCCTAATTGCCCTGATTTGATCTTTACACATTGTGTGCTTGTATCAAAAATCTCATGGGCACCCAGAGTTACTGTAACTTTACTGTATTTGTTTATTAGTTATAAAAATGTTGGATGAAATCTTTAGGGTTTTCTACATATAAAATTGTGTCATCAGCAAAATGTGACAATTTCATTAATTTGTTTTTTCTTTGGATGACTTTTATTTATTTTTATTTATTTCTTTTGCCTAATTGGCAAAAGACTCTGGCAAAGACTTCCAGTATTACGTTAAATAGAGGTGGTAGATTTTGTTTGAGATCTTAGAGAAAAGAGTTGCAATGTTTTACCATCGAATGTAATGTTCTCTGTGAGGTTATCACTTTTCACACATACCTTTTAACACATACCTTTATCATGTTGAGATACATTCTTTCTATACCTAATTCATTGAGTGTTTTTATAATGAAATGATGTTGAATTTTATCTAATTCTTTTTCTGTACCGAATGAGATGATCGTAATTTTTGTCTTAAATCCTCTTAATGATTTGCGTAATTTGAACCATCCTTGCATCTCAGGAGTAAATTCCACTGAATCACCGCTAATGATCCTTTTGCTGTGTTATTGAACTTGGCTTGCTGGTATTTTGTTGAAGACTTTTGCATCTATGTTAATAAAGGATATTAACCTACAGCTTTTCTTTCCTTGTGTTGTCTTTTTCTGTTTGATGTCAGCATAATGTGGGCCTCATACAAATGTTTGGAAGTATCGCCTCCTTTGTGACTTTTTGGAAGCTTCTGATGGATTGGAGTTAGTTCTTTAAATATCTGATACAATTCAATATAAGGCCATCAAAGCCTAGGCTTTTTTGTTTGTTTGTTTGTTCGTTTGTTTTAGATAGAGTCTCCCTCTGTTGCCCAGGCTGGAGTGCAATGGTGCAATCTCACTTACTGCAAACTCCACTTCTCAAGTTCAAGTGATTCTCCTGCCTCAGCCTCCCAAGTAGCTGGGACAATTCCCAGCCACCATTCCCAGTTAATTTTTGTATTTATAGTAGACACGGTGTTTCACCGTGTTAATCGGAATGGTCTCAATCTCCTGACCTCATGATCTGCCTGCCTTAGCCTCCCAAAGTGCTGAGATTACAGGCGTGAGCCAACTTGAAAGCCTGGGCTTTTTTTTAGATGGAATACTTATTATTGATTTAATCTCCTTACTAGCTATTGGTCTCTTCAGATTTTTTATTTTTAATTATTCACTCTTGATAGGTTATATGTTTCTAGGAATTTATTCATTTGTTCTAGGTTATCCACTTTTTTGACATATACATAACTGGTCCTAATAGTCTCATGATTTTTTGTAGTTCACTGGTGTCAGTCATAATGTCTCTTCTTTCATTTTTTAAATTTTATTTGAGTCTTCTCTCTTTTTTTCTTAGTCTAGCTAAAGGTGTGTCACTATTGCTTATCTTTTAAAAAACAATTTTGGTCTTATTGATCTTTTCTATCACTTTCTTCTAGCCTTCATTTCACTTATTTCTACTTGGATCTTTATTATTTCTTTCATTCTGCTGACACTGGGCTTAGTTTGTTCTTCGTTTCTCATTTCCTTGAAGTCTTGTTTATTTGAGATATTTCTTTTTTTATATAGTTGTTTATTGCTATAAATGTTCCTCTTAAAACAGTTTTGCTACATCTCATAAGTTTTTGTATGTGTGTTTTCATTTTCATTTGTCTCATGATATTTTAACATTTTCTTTTTAATCTCTTTTGACTTATTGATTGTTCAGGCACAGGTTGTTTAATTTCTATGTACTTGTTAATTTTCTGAATTTTTTCTGTCATTGATTTCTTGTTTCACAACATTGTTGTCAGAAAAGATCATTGATATGATTTCAGTCTTCTTAGATTTGCTAAGACTGGTTTTGTGGCTTAACACATGATCTATCCTAGAAACTGTACTTGGTGTGTGCTTATTAAGTTATCATATTCCGTTATTGTTGGATAGAATATTCTATGTGTGTCTCTTAAGTCAATTTGGCCTAAAGTGTTGTTCAAGTTCAGTGTTTCCTTATTAGTTTTCTGTCTGGATGATCTATTCATTAGAGAGAGTGTGCCATTGAAGTCTCCTACGGTTGTATTGCTCTCTACCTTCAGACCCTTTCATACTTGCTTTCTATATCCCATGTAGGGTGCATATTGATTTATAATTATAAGAGCCTCTTGATAAATTGACACCATTATCTTTATATAATTTCCTTCTTTACCTCTTTTTATGGTTTTTGACTTTAAGTCTCTTTTATCTGGTATAAATATAGCCACACTTACACTCTTTCGATTTCTATTTCTGTGAAATCGTTTTTCATCTCCTCACTTTTAGCCTCTGTGTATCCTGAAAAGCAAAGTGAGTATCTTGTAAGGAGTATATAGCTGGGTCGTTTTCATCCATTCTGTTACTATATGTCTTTTTATTGGATAATTGAATCCATTTGCATTTAAGATAATTATTAATAGGTCAGAAATTTCTACTGTCATTTTTTGTACATATTTTGTCTTTCTCCCACTCTTGCTGTTTTTCATTGTGGTTTGATGATTTTCTATAGTGGTATGTTTCCATTCTTTCTATTATATTTGTATGTGTATGTGTGTCTGTGTGTGTGTGCACGTATGCATGCGTCTACTATACATTTTTGCTTTGTGGTTGTCATAAGGCTACATAGAACATATTACAACAGTCAATTTCAAGCTGATAATTGTGTTTGCATACAATTCTATACTTTTATTTCACCCTTATTTTACTTTTTTTTTTTTCTTGAGACGGAGTCTCGCTCTGTCCCCCAGTGCAGTGGACAGATTTCAGCTTACTGCAACCTCCACCTCCCAGGTTCAAGTGATTCTCTTGCCTCAGCCTCTTGAGTAACTGGGATTACAGGCATGCACCACCATGCCCAGCTAACTTTTTGTATTTTTAGTAGAGATAGGGTTTCACCATACTGCCCAGGCTGGTTTCAAACTCCTGACCTCAGGTGATCCGCCCACCTCAGTCTCCCAAAATGCTGGGATTACAAGTGTGAGCCACGGCACCTGGCCCTTATTTAACTTTTTGATACCAGAATTTACATCCCTTTCTAGTATGTATTTCCTGATTATTTCAGCTATAGGTGTCATTAATACTATAATTTAACCCTTGTACTAGAACTAAAATTGCTTTATACGCCACTATTGCAGTCCTAGAGTTTTCTGAATATGGCTCTATATTACCTATATCATGAAGTTTTGTGCTTTTGTAGCTTTTAGGATATTAATTAGTAGCTTTGTTTTTCAGTTTACAAAAACTCCCTTTCAGGAGTTTCTGTAAGACAAATCTAATGGTTATAAACTTCCTTACCTTTTGTTTGTCTACCGAAGTTTCTATTTCTCTCTCATTTTGGAAATACAGCATTGCAGGATGAGGTATTCTTGGTTGGTCATTTTTTTTTTTTTCATCATTTTGTGTATATCACCCCTCTCCCTCCTGGCCTGCAGGGTTTCTGTTGAGAAATCACCTGATAGTCATATGGAGACTCCTTCATATGTGATATGTTCCTTAACTCTTATGACTCTCAGAATTTTTTTCTTTGTCATTGATTTTGGATAGTTTCTGGTGAACTCTTCTTTGAGTTAAATTTTACTGGAGATCTCTGCACTTCCTGTACCTGGATCTTAGCATCTTTCCTCAGATTAGGAAGATTTTCAACCATTATCATCTTAAATATACTTTCTGACTCTCTTCCACTACCTTCTTAAATTTCTATCATGTGCCCATTAGTTCTCCTGATGGTGTCCCATAATTCTCATAGGCTTTCTTCATGCTTTTTATTTGTTTACTTTTTGTTCTTCTGATTGGATAATGTTAAAGGTCCTGTCCTCTAGCCAGCTGAATTCTTCTTTAGCTTTATGAAGCTGGCTGTTGAGGCTTTCTTTTGCAATTTTCAGTTCAGTCATTGTATTCATCATCGCTAGGACTTTTATTTTTTATTGTTTCTATTCATCCATTAAACTTTTTATTTTGTTTATGCATTGTTTTCCAAATTTCCTTTAGTTTTATTATTTTGTGTTCATTGTTGGAGCTTAGTTACTTTCTTCTGGAAGTATCATGATTCTGAGTCTTTATAATCCTTGTATCTTTGTGCTGGTTTCTGCCCATTTGATAAGACAGCCACATTTTCCAGCTTTTATAGGTATTCTTCATCAGGGATAGGCCTTCATTACTTAGTTTAGCTGGTAATGACCCTGGACAGAAGCCAAAGCAGGAGGATTGCTTAAGCTCAGGAGTTCAAGACCAGTCTGTGCAAGATGGTGAAATCCCGTCTCTACAAAAAATTAGCTGGATATAGTGGTGCATGCCTGTAGTCCCAGATACTCAAGAGGCTGTGGTGGGATAATGGCTTGGGCCCGGGTGGTGGAGGTTGCAGTGAGCCAAGATGACACTATTGCACTCCAGCCTGGGTGACAGAGCCAGACTCTGTCTCAAAGATAAATAAATAAATAAAAATAAAAATAAAATAACCCTGGACAATGAGCTTGTTTTCAGGTTCTCTACGTGGCTGGGCTGCTGCTTTGCTCTGAGTTAGGGTGGGACAGCTGGCTTGGCTCTGCTACCTGGCAAGGCCACTGGCTGAGCTCTGGAATCAGGCTGTGCTACTGGATGGTCACTGCAATTGCCCCAGATTGAGTTGGGTCACAGGGTATATTCTCTGCCCAGGAGGTACCACTACTTAAGGTTAGCAGCTGAACAAAGTTTGAGGCAGGGCCTCAGGTTAGGTTGAGCTGCTGATTAGAATGGATGGAATTAGCTGCTATGCTCAGGAGAAAAGCACAGTTGGCCTTTTCCTTTCTGCCTGGGTGAAACATTGGGTGGGCTTTGAAGTTGCATGGTGTGCTGTACATTTCCTAGTTACAGAGCATCTTGTCCTACTTCTTTGCTAGAGTTTCCTGTGGCAGTTGTCTCTCTCCTTGGGTGGGGCCCACAGGTAAGGAACAAAGCTGGTTCTGGAAACCAGCCATCTAGGGGTTCAAGCCAGGTAGCCCCTGTCTCCATTTCTGGGAGTGACCAGCTCCCCTTTCCTGTGAGTTGTGCTGTTAGCTTGTACCTCTTATTGGGCACCACCAGTGGCAGGTGTAGAGAGCTACCAGCAAGATTTGCATGCTGGTCTCTGTGGGCTCTGCCTCCTTGCTTTCTTTCCTCCTGACCCAGGTGATCCATCTGCCGTTTTCTTCTATGTTGCCCTTAAGGAAAGACAAGGTGGGCTTCCTGGGAAGTGCTTTAGAGTGCTGGGGAAGCTGGAGGTCATTCTCCAGGTCTGTTTTCTCTCCACAGAAACAATTGTTTCTGGGGAATCCTCTGTGTGAGGCACTGTGCTGACTCATCCACTGCATGAGGGAGACAAGTGACTCAATGAAAGTGAGACTTTATTTCTCTTACCTTTTCCATGCAGATTTTTTACATTCTATAGACCATAAACTTATTCCCAAGTTTAAGTATTTTAACTAAGGTGTTTTTGTCTGTGGATAGTTGCTAGCTAAACTTTCTGTGGGGGGACGTGAGGCCTGGCATATCTTCTTCTGCCATCCTCCTGATGTCCTTTGTAAAAACAAACTTGTTTAAACCATATGATTTATCTGTTCAATGTTTACTTTTTAATATAAGTAGATGAATTCATGGACGTGTGTGTAACTGTGTATTAATCAATATGTATGTATCAGCCGTCTATCTTGCTGTTGGTCTCTCTACGTATCTATTATCTATCCATCACCTATTCGTAGAACAATTGTTGTTAGACATTGGATACCAAGCAGCGGAGGACTGTAACTCCTGAGATACGGGAAAAAACAAGGTGGGTCTTTATTTTAGGGGGCACTTTTCAGGTAGTGATGTAAAATGAAAACATAAGCAGGATACAGTAGTTTCACTGAGCTGAGGTGAGAAAAATTAGAATCCAAGAAGACTGAGGTATTTGAAATTTGCACATCAAATCAGTTAAAAAAAAAAAAAAAAAAAAAAAAGCAGCAACATAGAGACAGAGCCTCAGAACTCCACATGGGGTCCCCTTGAATATTCAACTGAACGTCAGCCTACAACCTGTGTGTCAGGTCAGATAGAGGCTGGACAATCAACAGCTACTGGGTAATTTTAAGGTTAACCACACAAAACTATGAACCGGACTCTGCAACATTGAGCTCCAAATAGTCAACCTGGAAAGTCCTGGTCCAAGGCCACTGGGTGAGATGTTTGTGTAATTTTTCTGGAAGACACCAAATTTTATTTTACAGGAGCTATGTAATGGTGCCTTTCAACTAGCAATAAGGAAAAGGGTGCCTATTTCCAGAAAGTCTTAGCAATAGAGTTTGTTGTCAAACTTTTGGGCGTTTGTCAATCTGATAGTGAGAAGAGATATCCCCTGTAGTTTTGATTTATGTTTCTCTAATTATGAGGGAAATTAATGTCTTTTCATATGATTAAGCGCTACCTGCATTTCTTTTACTATGATCTGTCTATTCATATGTCTAGCTTATTTTGCCACTGGAATTTTTTCTATACTTTTAGAAGTTCTTTAGGTATTAGAGGTATTCACTTTTTGTCATGATATGAGTTGCAAATTTTTTTCTAGTTTATTATTTCTTTTTCTAGCATACATATATACACACATATATAATGTTTCTGCAAATCTTTTATTATATACCATTCATATAGCTTTATTTTTATTGTAAATATCTAAATGTTGAATTTAGAATGTATTCTGATATAGGATGAGATAAATGGATTCGACTTTACCTTTTCATCTGATTGCCTATCTCATTATTCTAACATCACTTATTTAAAAGTCCACTTGTTCCCATTGATGTAAAATGCCATCTTTATCATATATTAAGTATCTGCTTTCAATTGTGTCTATTTCTGGATATTCTGTTCTGTTTCATTGGTGTGTTTATCTAGCCATGAGCAATAATCATTCCGTTTTCATTAATATGCTAAACTGCAGTCATGCATTACTTAACGACAGGGCTGCACTGTAAGAAATGTGTTATTAGGCTTTTTTTTTTTTTTTTTTTTTGCTGTGAAAACATCATAGAGCGCATTACAGAAACCTAGATGGTCTAGCCTACCACAAACCTAGGATATACGGTCTAACCTCTCACTCCTGGGCTACAAAGCTATGCAGCATGTGACTGTACTGAATGTCTAGGCAGTTTTGACATGACAGTGAATATTTGTGTATCTAGACATATTAAACATTAAAAATGCAGTAAAAACACAGTACTATAATCTTATGGGACCACTGTTGTGTATGCAGTCCATCGTTGATCAAAACATTGTTATACAGTGCATGACTGTATTTTAACACTACTGCCCTTCTACTATTAAACTTCAAATTACACTGAAATTGTAAATTAACTGTGGAGAACTAACATTTGTGATATTGAGACATCCCGTTCAGGAATATGGTGTGATTTTAGATTGACTCACGTTTTCTTTTTCTGTTTTTTAGTATAGTGTTTTACTGTCAACTTTTAACATAGAAGACAAAATGATCACTTTAAATATAAATCAAATCATGTGTTTTCTCTGCTCAAAACCTTCAAATGATGCTTCAACTCACTCAGAACTCTGGACCCTCCCAGGGGGCTACAAGTCCCCGTGGAATCCACCAGGTCTCTCTGCGACCTCTCTGCCTCTCTCCCTGACCCCCTTCTCCCTCTGTTCCTTGATGGCTTCCACGTTCTCACCTCAGAGCCTGGTGCTTTTGCTTCCATCTGCTCAGCATCATCCTCCCCCAGCTACTTATTCACCCCCATAAGCCTTTGCTAAATGCTGTCTTTATGGTGAGGATTTCCTTGGTGATCTGATTAAATGAAAGGCATCTTTAGCCTAGCAGCTCTGTCCTCCTCTCATGCCTTCTTATTTTCTGTCACTCTCATCACCTGATAATTACATATTATAATTTTCCTGTTTGTCTATATCCAGTCCCTCCCCACCAGCGTGAAAACTTAATGAGCTAATGATTTATGTTGAGTTGAATTTGTTCTCACTGATGATCTCCCAAACCTCAGAACCTTTTTTGACACACAGAAGAGGCTCAAAAAATGCTTCTCAAACAATGACATGAATGATTAGCCCTAAAACAACTACTTTTTATGCCATAAATCTCTTTCTGAAAATCTTTTAAAAACCCAAAGTAAGCTAGTGAAGTGACCTGACCAAACAGGCATGATTCACTGACTTGCAGGAGACAGGGTTGCCCTTGTAAGTGACTTCTGTTTTCTCTCTTATCCTCATTCACCCTTTCCTCTCCCTGTCCTGGGTAGAGATATTTATTGCAGGTTTAGAGATTAGCATTTCCAAGTCGTTACATGGAAAATTCCCTGCCCTTTTGTCCTGGGCCAGTTTGTCACTGCAAAGTGTCACAGTTTAATCTGATAAAGGCAATGGATTCCGCAAATAAATCTAGATCCAGTCATAATAATCAAACCTTAAAGGTGAATTAAAACTGTTTAACCACAAGGAAAGGCAGCTTCAGTCTGAGTGAAGTTTTATTTCCTTTGTGCCATTAGAAGCATATCTGCACCACTTCTCCAAACACATGCACACATATGCACATATGCACATAGCCACACATGTGCACACACATGCCCACACACACAGGCACAAACATGCACATAAACATGCACTCATATACACACATGCACACACACCATCCTACACATGAACACACAGGCACACAAGCATACAGGCACACATGCACACCTTCACAAGGCACACACAAGCACACAAACGTGCACACCCACACACCATTCCACACATTCAGAGACACACACATATATGAACATATGTGCACAAATGCAGACATGCACACATGCACAAGGCACACACAAGCACACACATATGTGCACATGTGCACATACATATGTACACCTGCACACAGTCCCACACATGCAGACACATGTATGCACACCTGCATACCTCTACAAGGCACACACAAGCACACACAGCATATGCATGTACATGCACACACACAGACACACATGCACACAGATATGCATACACATACGTGGACACATTTATGCACAGGCACACATGCACACGGGCACACCTGTGCACACACAGGCACACTCAGAGAGAACGTGATGAACTGACTGATTTGGTTCCCAAATCAGAGAAATTGCATTGTAGTTCTGAGAAGGCGTAGAGAGAAATCTCATAATTGCTGGACGTCAGGGACCTTCCACGTATAGTGTGAGGTGTACAAGCCCAGGCAGCTGCTAGGAACATGGATGAGGGAGGGAGACAGGAGAGGAGGAAAGGAGCATGATGACATCAGAGCGTCGGCTCTGTTTGCCTGTTTGGGGACTAGGAGTTGGGGGATGTGTGCTGCTGGAGCTCAGCTGACAAGGCTCAGGGAACATCGCAGGGCAGAGCTTTGACTTGTCTTGCTTCCCTCATGGCAGGAAATGTTATGCCCGATTTGAGAGCTAAACATTCACTCGATCCCGGAGCCACATGACACCCAGGCAATAGAGACCTAATACATAGTCACATATGAATGAATACAGGAGAAATCTAGAATTAATTAATCAATATTAATGCATTACAATACAATGCAATACAGTACAACACAGGTGAACACTGCAAATAACAAACAAGGGCGCCTCCTGGTTGTAGTGCTCCTCTGACACACAGCAGTGCTCTCCCTGGCAGGACTCCATGCCCGCCTTACTGCTGAGAGGGGTCTTGGGGGCGGTCCTGGGAAGCCCTGGACACAGGCAGTTATGGGCTCTTTTCCTGGAAGTCTTTGGCCCACAGCACTGTGGGATTTTCATTTATTTTCTATCCCTCCTCCAGGACCCCCCAAAAGCTCTGGTGACTTCTTAGGGGCTAAATGAAACTTAGCAATGTGTGTTCAACACGAACTTCTTACCATGTGGAAAAAAATCAGCAGTGATTTTACTTTTACCTACAGTCAAATTAAGTTGCTTTGTCAATCTAGGCAGGAAAACAAACTCCTGAAAATACAATTTGTATCTTATTTGAAGAACTTACCGCAATTTAAGCACTTATTTAGAATTGGAAACATTTGGGCATGATTTCAGTCTGTGCTGTTAAAATAATAGTTTCAGAATACCAGGAGCCTGTCAGTTTATAGGTACCACGAGCTAAATAGAAAATCAGGAAACAAAGTATGCTTAGGCAATAAAAAACTGCTGATTTATACATCGCTAATTTTCCTAGAGATTATTAAAAACTGATACAAAATGAAACCGATCGGTTTATAGTTATTTGGGGGTGTTTTTGGTATGGCAATTCAAAGTAAATAAGAAATATGTAGAATGGTTGAAGTTATTTCACGTAAACTTCGTGGGTTAAATGATCACGCTGATTTACTTCAAAGATCCAGACTGTCTTCATCACAAAACAACAGAGAGAAAAATTCACATTGGAAACCATACACTTTCCTCATCATAAATTTTTATTATGGAGTATAAAAGACTACAAAGTCCAATATGCTTGACCTCTCAATAATCTATGTTTCCCCAGCAACTAACATTTCCCATGAATTATCTGAGAAGAGGGCTCCCTCATTCACAGAATATCACTCTTCTGCTCTGCCTTTATCCAACAGTATATCTGATTCCTTCAGCGTGGGAAGAAATACAGATGTGATAGACTATTTTCAGCTCTCTCTTTGATCCCCTTTGAAAGAGGATTTTATAAATTGCCTTGTGTAGGGTCCCATGCTGCCATTTTGTCTATTGCTATCTGTATATTCAAGTTTAACTGCAGAAACTCTCTTGGTGACTAGCAAGACTTCAAAAGTTGTTCACATCTTAGAACTGCGGGGCTATTTTGATGGCCCCCTACTCTTTATGATGTAATCTATGTACTGTTTTCTTCCAATGGACACTTCTACCACAGAAAAAAATCACGCTACTGTTCCCAAACACAATCTACTCAATGATTGTCTCATGTTCAGTAGAGCAAGGGCACCAGCATTCAAAACTAAAATGTCTACTCAACAGCCAGTTCTCATGGGAACGTAGGTGCAGAGGAGATCAACGGTGAAGGTAAGTTTATGAGAGCAGTTGGTCAACATTCAGCCAAGTACAGCTGTTGTCCAAACCACAAGCTGGATATTGCTAGGATTCATCTGTTTAAGGTCATTGTGTCTTTCTTTCTAGCTTATGAAAAAGAAATATTAGTCACCTTGGAGCTATCCAATTGTTAGAGAGCTTAAATTACTAGATGATGTATAGTTGACTAAAAAAAGCTGAGTGCTTGGCTTGGCAGCATTTTTCTTATTTATTATATTTTTTTAAAAAAGAATTAATGTGTTATTTAAATTAGTAAGCTCCGTGGAACGGATATCCTTTGTTTGAGGATGAGTGACTCAAGGTTTCTCTCTGTTCTTAGCCAAGAGCCCTGCTGTCTGGGTAGAGGGGCAGGCGCTCTTGTGGGGATACCATGAGGCTCCCTGACTCCCACCCTCTTGGAAGACAGAGTTCTGGTGCTGCTTGCAGGTAGGGAGACCACTCTTCAAGAGGCCATGGAACTTTCCTGGGAGAAAGGGACCCAAGCGGTGGCTCCCTGAATTTGTGGTTCGGTATTTCAGAGCCACGTGCAAAGGCTGCAATGCAGGAGTGAGGGCTGCATTGAAGGAATGGTCCTAGCTCCCAGGAGGGCTCCCGACGGGTTCTCAGCATGAGACGTGGGCTCACAAGGACCTCGGATTGTGCAGAGGTGAGTGGATTGCAGCCACTTAGGCTGGCTGGTGCTCCGTTCCTCCTCTCACACTTTCCTGGGGTAGACACCTTGAGCACCAACAAGCCATTGTCACCTGGAGGCTGAGTGTGGCACCCTGACAGGCTTTTTCTGGGGTCCTGAAACGCACAAGTCCCACGCAGTGGAGGTGCCATTAGGTGGGTACAGTGAGAGTCAGGGAGAAACGCCCTGCAGGCCGACGTCCCAGGCGGCGCACTTTCTCTCCGTCATTCCCAGGAAGTGTGTTCCCTTAGGCTGAGAAAATCCCCGGACCTGCAACCATTCTGGAAAGGGCCGTAGCCCCTCGCCCAGGGGCCTCCAACACATCTTGCCTTACCCTATGAGTGATACAGAGCATATCAACCCCAGCCCATCTACCCAAGTCAAGCTGTGAGTCCTCATCTGCTCCCTGTGTGCCTGGGCCTGTCCCGTGGTTTCTGAGTTCATAATGAGAATCATGTTTTTCGCACAATACCCTTCAGTCATTTCCTCTTGACTTTTTTTTTTTTTTTGAACGGTGTCTTGCTCTGTTGCTCAGGCTGGAGTGTGGTGCAGTGGCGCGATCTTGGCTCACTGCAACCTCCACCTCCTGGGTTCAAGCAATTCTCCTGCCTCAACCTCCTGAGTAGCTAGGATTACACACACACACACTGCCATACCCGGCCTATGTTTTGTATTTTAGTAGAGACAGGGCTTCACCATGTTGCCAAGGCTGGTCTCGAACTCCTGAGCTCAGGCAATCTGCCCGCCTTGGCCTCCCGAAGTGCTGGGATTACAGGCATGAGCCACCGCACCTGGCTTCTCCCTCCTGATTTTGTATAAAGTGACCTCAGCACCACCCGCCTCCCATTTCCCACTTTGCGTTTTCTGACAGATGTCCTTTTTGATGGGCTGTGGGCCTTCAAGGAGAAGCACACAGATAACAAATCCCTTAACTGTGTGGAGTGGACATGAGCTTTCAAAACCCAGATAGAAGGGCAGAGTTTCTCCAACATGGACCACTCAACAGGGCATTTTCAATGGATCCTTTGCCCAGTCATAGATATCTATATTTAGATATCGAATCTGTCTTGTGAACCTAACACTGAGGTGATGTGCTTTTTTCTCATCACCCTCTAATAGGAAATGAAAACCCAGCAAATCTGTATCCCAGAATCCTGACCGTCCAGTTTTGATTCTGTCAGGTTTTCTTGCAAACACATGGTTTTCGTGAATGAATCAATAGAATGGAGATCAGTGAAGCAGGCTTGGAAGTGGCAGGCTCCTCCTGCTCTGTGAGCATGTGTTACCTGCTCAGAGGTAGGATACTTCAGATAAAGGATACCATACATTGTAGCAAGGACACAATCTGTGTCTTAAAGTATTATGTGTAATCAGATCATTAAGTTTTTAAAAATTATGATGGGAAAGTCTTCGTAGAGTTAGGTTAGGGAGGACCCTATCATTCCCTTATGAAGAACAGCAGTCAAGCAAGGCCCTCAGCTCACTGCTACTTCTCTGAGGATAAAGTTGGATCAAAGGGGTCAGGATTTTGTAATTTCTGATGTTCTTCTGAGAGCAGTGAGTCTTACCCTTACTCAGGAATGTTCTCTGCTGGAACATGGTTACTCTTTGTCTAGGCATCATGATCCAGATGGTACAAATATTTTCTAAAATCATAGTTTACCTCATGTTAAAATGGCACAAATAAAGAAAATTTTGAGTTTTCTTTATTGGAAGTTGAATTAGCATATTTAGTTAACTAAGCCATTGGCAACATTTATTTACAAAGAGCGTGTACTCATCGGGGAGATACTCGCTCTTTTATTGTTGATGTTTTGGTTTGCTTTGCTTTGCTTTTATCTATGATGAACAATACATGAATCCCAATCCATCTTGGTTGACCATTAATGCTCCTAGACATGATCATAAACACACAAAACATGGGGTCAGGGATATAAAATAATTTGCTGAAGCCAGTTGGAAAGCGCAGAATCGGGACGGAAGCCCATGTCTCTAGATGCTGTTCTTTCTACTTGTTGACCTCTTTAGAAACATTATTACTCTTCCAAGCGTTATTTTTAGTGTTTTCTATTTTATCAATATTTTCTACTACTGTGGAAGGCACACTCAATGTTTTAACTAAAAGAGGTATTATATCTTTAACAAATCAGTCGCATAATTTCTTCCACAAAATCACTTTTTTGCACGAACACTTTTCATTAGCAACTCACTTCCTAATGGAAGGGAAGCCCTGGATGCATGTGTGTGTGTGATCTGCAGGGGTTGAGACAGTCAGAGCATTGTTGGCTGTCAGTTTCCTTTTGGGAAAGGAGCGGCCGCCATGCCTGTTCTTCACGAGTTGAGCTGTTGTTACCTGCTCCTTCTCTACTTTCCTCAAGGGCTGTGGAGCCAGATGAGAACTTCCTGTAACCTGCTCGCTGAGTAGAAATCCTCCCAGGATCACCTTCCAAATTCAGATTTTTCCCTTTTCCCAGCTGTCCCTCAAGCCCCTCGGTGGTTCAGCCCACTGGGTGTCCGGCCCTGCTCTGGATTTGACAAGTGCAGGGCTTCGTCTGCTGATGCTGTCTTGGGTACAGACACTGTCACCCGAAGGAGCCTGCTCACCTGGCCCAGGACCAGCATCCGTGTTTTACTGGGGGATGTACCATAGGAGGGAACACTTGGTTTGAAGTTTGACTTCAGCATTTGCTGTGCCAAGTGATATTGGACAAGTCATTAAACCACTCCACCTTTCAATCTTGTTGATCCTTAAACTTGAGATGATAAAATCTGTGGTACGGGTTCATTGTAAGGACTAAATGAAGCAATAAATGTAAACTCTTAGCAGAGTTCCTGGCATCTGATAAGCACAGGATAAATGGCAGATGCTACTTTAATTATTATCATAGTCGTATTATATACGGGGTTATTATCTTTTTTTTTCATGTTTGGTGTATAGGGTAGAATCTTTAAGGACACTGGGTAGAGGCAAACACTGTTCTCACCTTGTCAGGAGCTGAGCCTGCCACACTATCAGGACCTCACTTAACTGTAAGAAATGCTGATCTTGTAAAGCAGAGATTAAAGGAAGAAAATAAGGCCCCCAAAATGCCAGATGAGAGACTGATGTTAAGTCAACCACGCTAGGAAGAAAGAGTTTTCTGTTGTTTATTTCCCAAAATATAACAATATTGCCACTGGTAAGTGATAACTAAATGTCAATATTATCAATTTTCAATACAGGAAACTGCACAACTCAGAAGTCATTAAATATTATGAAGTGCTTGTCCAGGACCTTGGGCCTAAGTCCTGTAGGGTCCCCAGTGGTGATCTGTGTCAGCACTCTCCGGGGTCTCTCTTGGTTTGGGAGTGTGAATCCTGACGCTGGGTGGCTGGGTGGCTGGTGTGTTCCAGGACCTCAGCTAGCATGTCTGGGAGCTGCATGCCAGGGGTGAGGAGGCACGCTGGACAAGCATCAGGAGACTCGATCTTTTTGTGTGTGTCTGTGTGTGTGTGTGTTTGTGTATTTGTACACATGTGTTTGTGCATGTTTGTGTGTGTGATTGTGTGTATGTATGTGTTTGTGCATGGTTTTGTGTTTGTGTGTATGTGTGTTTGTGCATGTGTGTTTGTGTGTGTTCGTGTGTGTATGTGTTTCCTTCTTTGCACAAAAGAGGCTTGTTTGGCTGGAGCTTGACAAGGCAGGGGAAATACGACGTGAGTGAAGGCTAGAGGGGTCGAACGATTGTGCTTTAATTGATCAGGTTGTAAAGGTCTAAAAAAATCCTCTGCACTTAAAACCGTCCTCTATGCAACTTTTTCCATCCTTTCCTGTGTATTGGCATTTCTTTTCAGGTGGCCTGAGAGATGCCAGGTATCTCCAGGGCTTCCCTGGATGGCTGTGAGCACAGCAGATCTGCTGGCCAGTTTGTCCCACATGTGGGGGCATAAGCATGAGCCACCAACATGGAATGGAGCTCTTCTTGGCTGTTTCAAGACTGTTTTAAGTCATCCACCATCTTTGGAATTCCCTTTATTCTTCTGAAGTGCCAGTTTCCTAATAGAACCAAAGTAGAATCATCATTTTCTTATTTTCAGTGGATTCAGAAAATAAAAATGTTTTCTGGCGTCAATTTCTGGGAAAGTGTACATGCTAATGTTTTGAAGGGATTTGCATATGGGAACAACTTGTTCTCATGATAAATCTTTTCTTCATGGGCTCTGGTCTCAGGAGTCTGGCCTCAAATCTCAATTCTGAAAATAGGTACGATAATGATACAACAATAATCATAATAGTTTTCTCATATAGTTGTTTCCAGGGCTAAATAAAATAGTCTGTGCGAGTTGCTTGGTGCAACGCCTGATTCATAGAAGCACTCTAAAAATAAGGAGGGGAAGGGATGGAACGGAAGTTAGAAGACATGATGCATTACTTTTTTAATAGACTTGGGAAATGTGGTTCAAGCTCCATTGGCCACGGTCGTCCTAAGTGTAGTTTGACTTCTTCCTGTGAGTGGCCTCCACTTCCCTAGGGTGACGTGAGGGTTCTGAGGCTCGTGGAACTTTTCAGAAAGAGGTCCCTCACACAGTCTGTTTCTCCTCTTTGTAGGCACACCGTGCCTTGATGGGCTCCAAGTCCTGTCAGGAATTGGGACCCTGCTGCCTGGAAGACAGCGAGGTTTCCTTCAGTGAGACTCCACTGGGACTCCATGCCCTAGGTAAGGATTGGATAATGAGTAATGTTGGACGGGTGAGACATCACATTGACACATTTGTAGGTAGTATTTCTAGATAAGACACCGAGGAAAATTATTTAATGTCCTTTTGAATTAGAGAGATGAGAAAATTAACGGCCTGCTGAGGGCTGAGCTCCCAGCCCAGGGCCCCTGCTCCACCCAAGGAGATCAAAACAGAGATTCACTTCTCTGTCACCAGATTCAGGGTGGCATTCCTGCTCCGTGTGCCACCTTCATGTTTGATAAACCTCCTCTCTTTGAGTCAATGTGAGCTATCCATCTATATACATCATCGGGGAAAAAGCAGAGTCCTTCAGTTGATAAGAGCTCAGGCTACACATATCAGAGAGGCAAAGGTGAGGTCAGGGACAGGTGAGGTATTTGAGGTTGAATCCAAAGTAAGTATCATAGAACCAAATATTTCTGTTCCATGAGAAAGGCGTTCCCCAATAATAATGAATCTGGAAACATCTACTTCCTCTCCAACAAACAGGGAATGTAAAGCCTCACTCAGAAGGAAAAGCTTAGTGAAAACCCAGCAAGGCAAAAAGCACAGGAGCAGAAAAGGAGGCATCTCTAGCCTGGAGTAACAGGCACATGCCCTGCAAGGCTCCCCTGAAAGAAGGAAGACACCCTTGTCTCTGTTGGCACTTGCTGAGAAGCTCTGCAAACAACACTCTCAGAAGCAAATTAGCTATAGCAAGAGCTATGTTTTCAAAAAGCTACACATACAAAGTCAATGTTGGGTGAGCTGGGACCCTGAGAGACTGGTGACTCTGAACCATAGGAATCTCATTAACAGGAGGAAGAGCGAATGGCTGAGAAACAGAAGGTATTCAGGTAACACAGAACAGGGCTGTGAAAGAGGACGCGGATAGAACTAGAACAGAACTACTGTTTTCCACTGAGTAACACTTGGCTAAGGGTTTTACCAGTGTCTTTTCCTTCCTTCCTTCCTTCCTTCCTTCCTTCCTTCCTTCCTTCCTTCCTTCCTTCCTTCCTTCCTTCCTTCCTTCCTTCTTTCCTTCCTCCCTTCCTTCCTCTCTCTCTCTTTCTTTCCTTTCTGTCTTTCTTTCTTTCTTTCTTTCTTCCTTTCTTTCTTTCTTTTTTCTCTTTCTTTTTTCTCCTTCTTTCTTTCTTCTTTCTTTTTTCTCTCTCTTTCTTTTTTTCTTTCTTTCTTTCTTTCTTTCTTTCTTTCTTTCTTTCTTTCTTTCTTTCTTTCTTTCTTCTTTTTTTTTTGAGGGTCTCCCTCTGTCACTAGGACTGGAGTGCAGTGGCATGATCGTGGCTCACTGCAGCCTCAACCTCCCAGCTCAGCCTCTGGAGTCATTGGGATTACAGGTGTGTGCCACCACACTCAGCTAATTTTTTCTATTTTTTATAGAAATGGGATTTTATTTTGTGGCCCAGACTAGTCTCAAACTCCTAGCTTCAAGTCATCTCCCACCTTGGCCTCCCAAAATGCTGATATTACAGGACATGAGCTACTGCACTTGGCCAGTTTTACTAGTGTCTTAGAAAAAAGACTTGCAAAATATATTACTGCTTCACTATGTTGGGAAAGGTACTGCATGTTCGTATGTGTTGTGCTGACAGTAAACATCATGCTTCTAGTATAAAGTTGGTTTGAGTCAATGCCATAAGCTATATTGTAATTATTTTTGCAGATGGGTCTAGGCATTCTCAAGTATACTTTTTGTTGTTGTTGACATATAAGGCCTTATGTTTTAAAAGCCTGACTGAGTTTCCCAAGCAACTGTCTGTATGAAGTGGGAGCAGTTGGCCTGAGTCCAGAGCTGGGACAGGGGAGCAGCTGCCCCTTCTCCCTGGGAGGGCCTTGCCTACAAGCACTGGACTCCACAGTGGCCTGGGTCACATCTCACTCTAGGTGGTGGAAGCTCATCGTCAATTTGTTCCAAATTTGGTTATTCAAATACCTCTGTTTTCCTATCATTCAATTAGGAAACTTCTTCAAATACTTCCATTTTCAAAAAAAGAGCTCACTAGGTAGATTAGTAGTGTTTATGTTTCAGAATTAATATGTAAAAAGTGTTTAAAATATGAGTTCATATCCTTTGCAGGGACATGGATGAAGCTGGAAGCCATCATTCTCAGCAAACTAACACAAGAACAGAAAACTAACCACTGCATGTTCTCACTCACAAGTGGGAGTTGAAAAATGAGAACACATGGACACAGGGAAGGGAACATCATACATTGGGGCCTGTCAGGGAGTGGGGGGCAAGGGGAGGGAAAGTATTAGGAGAAATACCTAATGTAGGTGACAGGTTGATGTGTGCAGCAAACCACCATGGCACGTGTATACCTGTGTTACAAAACTGCACATTCTGTCCATGTATCCCAGAACTTAAAGTACAATTAAAAAATGTTAATAAACACCAGAATTAAAAGTCAGGGTGCAAAATTAACAAAACAATAGATGTTGGCATGAACATGGTGAAAAGGGAACACTTTTACACTGCTGGTGGGAATGTAAACTTGTACAACCACTATGAAAAAGTGTGTGGAGATTCCTTAAAGAACTGAAAGTAGAACTACTGTTCTATCCAGCAATCTCACTACTGAGCATCTACTCAAAGGAAAAGAAGTCATTCTATGAAAAGAACACTTGCACATGCATGTGGATAGCAGCACAATTTGTAACTGCACAACATGGAACCAGCTTAAGTGCCTATCGACCAATGAGCGGACAAAGAAAATATGGTGTATGTGCACCATGAAATACTACTCAGCCATAAAACAGAACAAAATAATGTCTTTTTTCAGCATGTTGGATAGAGCTGGAGGCCATTATTCTAAGGGAAGTAACTCAGGAATGAAAAACCAAATATCGCATATTCTCACTTATAGGTGGGAGCTAAGCTGTGAGGACGCAAAGGCATGAGAATGATACCACGAACTCTGGGGCCTCAGGGGCAAGTGTGGGAGTGGATGAGGGACAAACGACTCACATTAGGTACAGTATAACTGCTTGGGTGACAGGCGGACCAAAGTCTCAGAAATCACCACTGAAGAAGGTATCTGTGTACCCAAAAACCACCTGTACCCCCAAAACTATTGAAATAAAAATAGAATTTCAAAAAGCCAAGGTGCCAAAAGAAGAATACTGTGGAATAGATTTTGGGTATGGAGAGCTAGTTGGGGCACATATCAGGTGTGCACTATGAAATGTGTGGACATCTGGTGTACTGGACATTGTGGAAGTGAAGAAGTAAGCCATGTGAGAGGTACAAGAACTTGGGATAGAACAGCCAGGGTCCCTGTGGTCATGGCAGGGGCAAAAATGTGGAGAGAACAGAAGTTCCTTCCACACTTGTCCTTCAACACATTGGTCAGCTTTCCAGGAGTTGTTCCTCTCCACTTGAAGGCACATAGGCGCTTTGGAGTCAGTGCTGCCAACATAAATACACAGCCTGTACCCCTCTATCTCTTTTATAGGCTCCCAATTAAATCAGCACCAAGACTCTTGATCCAGTTGCCAAGGGCTGTCCACATGTGTCTCCTTGTCTCCACTGCCTTCACTGCCTGAGTTCAGGGTCCTCTCAGCCTTTTCACATGGCTCGTGGTTCCGACCTCCCGACTGGGCTCACTGACTCCAGTCTTGCACACTTGGCCTTTCCCCACAAGATCAACAGTGATGTTTCTCAATTGCAATAGCACCCCTATACTGATAATAGCCTTCAGTGGACCCCTCACCTTCAGGGGAAGGTCTAGATGACCTAGACAGGGCTAGAGGATGGGACTCTTGAGTATTTAAACTGAGCGTGTGTTTCTAACTTCAATTCTGACCTCCCTCTGACTTGCTGAACCCCTTCCCAGAGGGCTACTCGCTGCCTGGTCTCCAGATGACCACCTGCTGGTCCTCCTTAGAGGTCCACTGCAACCCTTCCTCCAGGTGTCACAGTCTCCCATGCACCTTAGCACTTAACATCACCATGCCATAGCTCTATGCTATTCTAACCCCATCAGACAGTAAGTCCCTGAAGACAAGCACTATCTGTTCTTGACAGCCTGATTTCTGGGGTCTTCCACAAAGAGTAGTCCAATGACATTTGTGAAATAGATGGAAGACAAGAACATCAAGAAAAGTGTTCCCAAACAAAGTGCTGTGCAATTCTTGTTACAAAGAAGCACTTGAATCAAGTAGACCTCATTGACACCGTCATGATTATGGGTGGAAACTCCTGCCAATTCAATATGTGAAGAGTGTTTTCCTTCTAATGCACCACGCACGTGTGTGAACACAGACACACAACACCACACAGGCACTCACATACACTCGCACATATACACACTTACATACACAAAGACACACACTCACAAATACCATGCATATTCACACACCTACATACTGACATATGCAAACATACATTCACACACAATATTTTCATAAAGACTAAAATTGTATTTTACTGGAAACAAAGGCTTATGCAGTGGTCTTAATGCATTCTAAAGGAATACATCTCCAGAGCTTCACACTCCTCAAGTGAGAGACCCCCTTGATATAGTTACTTATTGTCTAGGGGCTTCTGTGTGTACTTGGAGCTCAACTGAGAACCATTACTACATGTTCTTATTTGATATCACGGCAATCTTATGCCTTGCTTACTATCATCTGCTTTTTAAGTTACATGCTACAGACTGGGGAGCACAGGCTACCCTAAACTACAGATGTCAGTTCTGCAAATGCCAATGGTCCATTTAAATACAGATTCTAGAGGCGGTAGATGTTAGAGAAGTCCAGCAGTGGGTGTATCAACCATCTGGTGTTTCTGTGATGTAACAAATGCAAGGTATCAGCTTGCATAGAAAAGCATGTGGAATCATGAACGCACAATGTCCGGCTCTTACGACTGACACTCAGCCTTTTCCTAAAGCCCTGGGCTCGATTTCGTGCGTGGAACATGAGGAATGATTAATGAGCCAGCAAGAATTTCAGAAGGTTATAGAAACTGCCTGTATTTAGTTTAATGATGAGATGGTTGACAGCTAGCCTGCAAGAGACATTCAGGAGTAAGAACGAGCGTCACTCTGAGGACATGACCAGCTGCTTTCTGTCGTCAGTGGGCAGAAATGAGACATGAAGGAAATGGACTTAAACTGCATCATACGGTAATAATTTGAGATACAAAGAACTTCCTGAGGCTGGAATGGGTTACCACAGAAAAAGATGGAATCTCCCTTCCTCAAGGTCTTTAAAAATAAGTTTCATCCAACGTTGCTAAGCCTAGGATGTTCCTCAGAGCTCAGTTAGGAGATCCAGGCCAGAAGTTCATGTCATTCCCAGAAGTCTATTTGAATTTGTCAGCGGTGTTTTCTCCCATCCTCCCTCACCATTCCCCTAATCCACACCTTCCTTTGTTTTTCACTTTTTTGTTTACAAACACTAACCTTTATTCGTCTGGTGTATACCTCTGTGAGTTTTCAAAAATACATACAATTATGGAACCACCACCACCACAATCAATAGGTGAAATTTTGCCTCTGAATTTACGTTACCTTTTATCCACCAGTACTATTTTTCTTTCTCTCTGTACACACATGGTAAGATTTAAAATTGGTAAGAGATCAGCACCAAATTGCCCTCTCCAACGTCATTTCTTCTGTAGGCAGAATAGAGAGGTGGGGGAGGGAGTGTGGGGAGAGGAGATTTCATGCCCTCGTTTCCTGTAGTTAGACTCGGAGTAGTGTGGTGACCACAGCTGAGAGTGATGTGGGTGCATCTGCTCATTGTGTGCTCTGTGATAGAAAATAGGAAACTGAACTGATGGTTGGGAAAGAATGTGGAGAGAACATGGAGAAGAAAATTGGGAGAGCCAGCCCCCAAGTCCAGTGAGTTTACAGGAGAATTTATTGGGCTGGAAGAACAGAGACCTCCATGAAGACTAGGCAAGCATGTCATCTAGAGGCCGTAAGGAGTTCCTCCTCTACAGCCTCCTCACCTCCGGAGCATGACGGGCTCCACCTGGAATCGAGAGGAGGCTCTGGATGTTGGAATCAGTGGCTCACTGATGGAATTTCTAGAAGCCTGGCGTTCACACAATGAGGCACAGAGTGGGAAGGGATACAGTGTGGTGTCCAGAGAGGAGACAGCAGGCTGTCTGGTCAAAAACTGGGGCCCAGAGAGAGAGAAGGAGAGCTGAGAAGTACCCATTGCTTGTTGCCAGAGGCCTCCCTGTCCTGAGTAAGCCCATTCAGCGTGTCCATTGCAGAGAGGGTGCTGGCGAGCTGCAGTGGTAGAGGTGGAGAGAGCACTGGCCGAGGCCCAGTGGGAGACTCAGAGGCCCTTCAGCTGGCACAGCAGGTAGGCCACTCAGGAAGTCCCTGTGTCTCCTGGAAAGATTGACAAGAATGTCCGTTCACACTGAGTGAACTCTATCAACAGACATGCAAGACCCTGCAGGGACCCTGTTGTCTGTGCACATATTTTTGAGGTAGAGGCTACCGCCCAAACCAGGAGGGAGGGCTGCACCACAGCGAAGGCCAGAGGCCACAGAGAGGCCATCCGGCTGGAGAGCCATACCCTTGCCGGAGGATCCACACACCGCCAGGGGCATGGTCTTGCTGCAAGGGGTCAGAGGCAGAGGAGGAAACGGCCTGTTGATGTGGGGAGGAGGCACTCTAGAGCTTGGCTTAGCTCTGATCTACTGGGTTTCATATCCAACTTTTAGAGGATGGAATTCACACTCGGTAGATATGGTCATATATACGTGTGTGTGTGTGTGTGTGTACATATATATATGTGTGTGTGTGTATATATCATATATATGTATGTGTGTGTGTATATATGTATGCATACATATATATACACACACACATATGTGCATGTCATGAGTTTCTGAGATCTGTTTCCTGGCTTGATTTTTTTTATGATACACCCTCAGAAACACATTGATATATTCACTGCCACTGTAATTTAAGGGAACTTTCTTTCTTTCTTTCTTTCTTTCTTTCTTTCTTTCTTTCTTTCTTTCTTTCTTTCTTTCTTTCTTTCTTTTGCTCTTTTCCTTCGTTCATTCATTCTTTCTTTCTTTTCTTTCCTTCCCTCCCTCCCTTCTTCCCTCCCTCCCTCTGTCTCATCCTTTCTCTCATTCAGGAATCTCCCTTCTCTGTCTGAATGACTACTTCTCCATTCTGTTATTTCCACATTATATCTTCCCATCTTTTTTCCTGCGTTTCTAATCATGGCATATTTTTCCAAGTTAAGGAAAATATATATATGTATACATACATATATACACACACACGCACATATGTGAAACATACACATGTATGCAGTTGTATATGTGCTATTTAATGAACTTCGTTTTTAGTAGCAGAAAAGCAAATGAGTTGGATTTTTGAAGTCTTTTCCTGGAAAACACCATTTTCATAGTGCCTTCTGTTGCTCACAATTACACACTGCATTCAACCACCAAGTTTGTGACCTCTACTCTGGATAAATCCCATAATTTGAAGTGGTTGAGCGCATATGCCTGGCACCCTTCTGCTTCCTGGAATGCTCGCCCGCGCCTTCGTGGCTGGCTGTGGCACACACCCACCTTGATGGAGAGTTCAGGCTCTCCACAGCCTGCCCCACCGGGTGGCCTGAGTCCCACACTCACACCAGCATTTCCCTTGGTCCAATGTGGTGGTTTTTATGGGCTCAGCCTTATAGTTGTGGAATTCTGCTTTCTGAATTTCACAGATGTGGATTTCTGCACAGTAGATGCTAAGAGACCCTAAGATACCCGCCGCCCTCTGCCGGAATGGAATGTGTATCTTTGCAGCTGCTGGAAGAAGGACTCTGGTTTCAGTAGGTGAGCTGTGGAGGTGGAAGTTCCCAGATCAAGTTTTAGATTCCTTCAGGACTTGGATTCAGAGAGAAAAGACGCCCTCCTGTCGGGGGCCAGCCGGGGTTTCCTACGATGTCCAACTCATCCAGATGAATAGGGAACATGAGAAGGGAGAGAGGGAAGGATTAGTTTTGTGCAGAGTAAATGTTTATCTTTCCTCACCTGCTTTTCACAAGTCTTTGTCTCGCTGAAATTTTTTTTATTAAATTTTAATCAAAAGCACAAAAACAGATTGTTTATTAGAGGAAAGACTGGCCCGATTGTAAGCTTTCCTTGCTCTGCCAGACTTACGGATGTCAGCAGTTCAACAATGGATAAGCACGCTTCACCCAAGAGCCTGTGGCCGCAGGGGCGCCTGAGCCTGGAAAAGAGGCTTGTTGGAGAGGGTGAGTGAATTCTGTCATTTGGACAAGGTGTTCTCCTTAGCAGCAGGTTCACTCTAGGAACCTCTGTTTGTTTGATGAATGTGGATAACTACTTATTTAGTTACTTATTTTTGGAGATGGAGTCTCACTCTGTCACCCAGGCTGGAGTGCAGTGGCGCGATCTCAGCTCACTGCAACCTCTGCTTCCTGGGTTCAAGTGATTCTCCTGCCTAAGCCTCCCCAGTAGCTGGGACTACAGGTGCGCGCCACCATGCCCAGCTAATTTTTGTATTTTTAGTAGAGACGGGTTTCACCGTGTTGGCCAGGCTGTCTTGAACTCCTGACATCAAGTGATCCTCCTGCCTCGACCTCCCAAAGTGCTGGAATTACAGGTGTTAGCCACTGCACTCGGCCCTCATTTTTAAATTTTGTATTCATGTTTGGCCTTTTCTGGATGGTCTTATGTAGTTGTCTTACATGTTTTTAGGGTAGATCTAATTAAAGAAGAGGATGCACTCTGGCCTCCAGGGACGTCATAGGATAAATGACTCGTTCATTTTTTTGGGTAAAGCAACCATAACTCCCAATCTGTGTTCATAAAGTTTGCCTTCTTAGTGGATATTTAAAGAAATATCCCAAGCCATGTGCTGGGGCTGTTATTCCATGTGAACAGTTTCTTCTCTACCACACATTTTCCGGGCGTCATTCTTATCCTCAGAGACACAGTTGAATAGATGAGTGATTAAAGTCAACCAACATCCTAGCTTAAGAGTGGTTAGAAAAGAATCATATAGATAAATACTTTCATTATCCTCTTATGAGGGACAAATATCATTTTATCATCAAATTATTACCAAATATTTTTATTGAATTTACTTTGACAGGGAATAATGTCCAACTCTCCTCAGAGTCCTTCAGCCTTGAAAATGTCACTCTCCCAGGAGTTGGGAAAAGATTTCTAACCCCAGTTTTCTGCCTGGTCGTTCATGGAACCCATGTGTGATGTTCCTTTCCAAAGAGCAACACAAATTCAATAAAAATGAAAGATTCTGCAGGCAAGAGCCTAGAAAAAGGTGGAGAAGGCCCCGTGAAGTCACAGGGAGAAGATGGTTGTCCAGGAGCCAAGGAGAGGGGCGTCCAGAGCTCACATGCAACCAATCCTGCTGGCGGGACTTCCTGCCTCCGGAACTGTGAGGACAGGCAAACCTGCTGTTTAAGCCACCATCTGTGGCAACTTGTTATGCAAGTCCCAGCAAACTAATATAGAAACAGAGAGAATGAGAGGGACAGTGGCACTAAAACAAGTGAATGTTGGCTAGTGGACTTGGAGATAGATCAAGACAAAGTGCCTTGGCCGGTGCAGTGGCTCTTTCCCATAATCCCAGCCCTTTGGGCGGCTGAGGCGGGTGGATCCCTTGAGATCAGGAGTTCGAGACCAGCCTGACCAACATGATGAAACCCTGTCTCTACTGAAAACACAAAATCTAGCCAGGTGTGGTGGCGCGTGCCTGTAATCTCAGCTACTCAGAAGGCAGAGGCAGGAAAATCGCTTGAACTCGGAAGGCGGAGGTTGACGTGAGACGAGATCTCGCCACCGCACTCCAGCCTGGGGCGACAGTGAGAATCCATCTCAAAAAAAATGAAAACGAAACAAAACAAAACACCAAGTGCCTTAAGCATCTGCAATAATTTCTCTCTTATCTATTGTTATCTTAGTCACCAAAGCCATTCCACATAGATTGCACATGTGCCTTTCTATATATACAAGTAATATCGAACACTGATTAGAGTAGCAGAAAGGGATGATAATTTTCACAGGTGTCTGTGTGTTTTGTGACTTCGAATGACCATGCAAACCATCACGGGGCCCCAGTGCCGCCTGTCAGCAGCTCTGAGGATGCAGCCAGCAACCGGCCGGGGGCAGCTGCTGCGGAGCCACACACACCCCCATCCTCAACTGCAAAGCTGAGTTTTGGGTCATTTTAGACAAAGGAGAGTCTATGGTTCCATTGACACTGTGCCCAGGCAGGCTTAGATGTCATGTCATCCTCTGTGTTCAAAATCTTTATATACATTATCTATAATATAAAACTTACAATTTTGCAAGACAGATACTGATATCCGTATTACACAGAAAAATTCTGTCTCGGTGAAATTAAGTAGCTTTTCCAAGACCACACCGCAGGAAAGTGTTAATTCTGGACTCAAATCTACATGTATCTAACTCGCCACCAACCTGCTGCCTCTGGGATTCCTGTACAGCCTCCGTGCTTCTCCACAATCTCATTCCAAACCCTCAACCTTTCCAACTGAACCAGTGAAGTTTCCCCAGAGTCACAACTTCCGAATTCTGATTCAGAATGTTTCAAGAACAAATTCACCCATTTAAAAAACAAACACACAGAAAGACACAGATTTTACTTTTTTAAAGAGTTCATTTGGAAAACGCAGAGGACCAGATGTGACACTGTTAACTTAAAAGCTCATTTTTTTTTGTCCCCAAAATGTATAGCTGTGAAATGAGTGAAATTCTATAACATTGTGCTTAAGAATCCTTTAAGGGAAAGAAAAATAAATTTATAATGCTTTTAATTATGATCTTACTTTTCAGATTTCTGCAGAAGACTTTACTGCTAAACTTACCCAGAGGTAATTTGGATAATAAGACTTGAGATTCATTGTTCACATGTTTGTAACTTCAATAGCCTAAAATAGTTGGTAAATTGCCCAAAAATGGGAAATGCTTTTAAGCTGAATGGCAGGAGAATGAAGTCAGGCCATTTACTTTCATGTTATCTTTTTCCTTCCGGACTCACTTCAAGATGTGTGGGCGGGGTAAATGCCAGGATATTTTACCTTTCAAATTCAGAGATCTTTAGATAAAAGCCGCCCATATTTGGACTGGGTTTAGAGTGGAATTCTCAGCCTAACCCTCTGCCTGCTTTTTCAATCTGTGAAAAAGAAGGTTCATTAATTTTCTTTATTCATGGCCACCAGCCTAGACTTCCCCATATTTCTAAGATATTATTTGACTTCCTCTGTAAACCTTTATAAACTAAAGCAAACAAAAGCAAGCAAACAAACATACTGCATGTATTTGGGATTATTTATGTTCACTGAAAATCGCATCCAGAAGTGGCCACTCCACACAATCGAGGTGATTCAGGTCTCAAAAAGCCAGCAAATTCATGTGTAAAGGAATCTCCCGGTCTCAGTCCAGTGTCTGTCAGCACCTTTTCAGGCCACTCCATGAAGCTGGCAGGATGTGCGAACAATATCTGTTTGCTGCTGAATTCGTACTACGAAAGGGTCAGTCGACAGGGGGGTTTCAAGTGGGAGCCAAGGCCCATCAGTCATTCTCCCCTGTCAGTGATAAGAAGCCAACAGGAGAGCAACGGGATAAGGAGAAACATTTCCAGGGCTCACAGGAGTAGCCAACGGTCACCAAATTAACATCTGTTACACTGTAGCTCTCCGGAGTATATTTGCAAACGTTCTGAAAATAACTTAAAACTAGCTTGTTTTCTATTTGTTGATGGTGAATAAAAGGAAAAGAAAAAAAGAAGAAGCAACTATATCTGAAAGCAGAATAAGCAAAAAATTTTGAGTTAAATGGGAAAAAGGAGCCATGGGCTGTTCAGTGGACTCTGCTATCTGCCGCCAGGGCTGCTCCAAACCACTCCACAAGCCAAAGCGCGCTTTCACTCTGTCTCAGCATACTCAGCCTCCCTGTAACACAGGCGGTGGAAATTCCAGATCAGAAAGACACAGGACCGTATTTCACTCCCATGCAGATTGCTGTACACAAAGCCCTTTGCATTTGAGATTTGCATTATGCAGTCAAAATGCACTCTGCCACCCTGGCCTTCTGACTCGTGGACAGCCACCTCTTGCCTCAATGGGCTCCTGCAGTTCTAGAGATTACTTCGGCAAGTACTGCCCCTGGGGTCTTCCAGGTGGCCAGAGAGAGGACCCACAGTCGTCGAGACAAGTGGCGACGGCTGAAATGAAGATGCAGGAAGATCCTTTGACCACTGACTCTCATTTCAAAATGAAGCATGATCTGGCGACCCACTCAATTCCACCTGTCACTGTAACATTGACTTATGTGGGAAAATGGGTTGTGATATGGAAGGTATTACTTTAAAATCAACCAGGTCACAATGTGTGCATTGCATCAAGGGATATGAATATATTTAAAATCTTCAAAGAAGATTCTCTTCCCTGATAGCATAGCCTAATGAGTCATAACTCAGTGTCACAGAGGCATTCCCCATGTCTAACCTAAATTCTGCATGCTGTCACCTAAGCCCATTTCCTTTCGTTCTGCTTTAGCAAAATGTAAGAACACTAGCTGGCCACAATCCCATGCAGAAGTGTTCACAGTTTAATTTTTTTTTTTTTTTTTTTTTTGACCAACTCTTGCTGTGTCGCCCAGGCTGGAGTGCAGTGGCGCAATCTTGGCTCACTGCAACCTCCACCTTCCAGGTTCAAGCCATTCTCTTGCCTGTCAACCTCCCAAGTAGCTGGGACTACAGGCACACACCACCATGCCCAGCTAATTTTTGTATTTTTAATAGAGACAGGGTTTCACCATGTTAGCCAGGATGGTCTCGATCTCCTGACCTCATGATCCACCCGCCTTGGCCTCCCAAAGTGCTGGGATTACAGGCATGAGCCATCGTGTCCGGCCCACATTTTAAATATAGTTACTGAATCACTTTCCATTGTTTTTTCCTTCATCATCAATAGCTCTAACCACTTTCATTCTTGCTCCAGGACCAGGTCCTCATCATCTGACATGATCTTCTGCAGGCCTCCGGGCGTGTCCCCTATGTCAGGACAGCTGTGTCAAAGGCAGCCAACCTAGGGTATTTCTAGCCAGCGATCAGCAAACATGTCCTAATCATTCACATGGACAAGTCATTCGGTTGGGAACTTTAGAGAGAGTACAAATAAAAAGAATTCACACTCTAACCAGAGTTCTTCACAGTTTTCAGGGAAAAGGGTGTGTGGGCACAAGAGCCTGGGCCATCGAACCCTCTCATCTGCACAGAGGACTCCACCTGACTCCTCACCTGCCTCCCCTGGCCCAGGTGACAAGACAGGTGCTTTCTGCAATTGGCCAGGCACCCTAGCGGTGAGCGCCACCTTCCACAGTGCAGGCTGGATGTGCCCTGTGCCTCTGCTGTGCCCCTGCTGTCAGCAAGAGGCCCATGAAGGCAAACTTGCTGGACCTAAGGCAGGAGAGCAGGCTCTTCCCCGGGGAGAACTCCTGAGAGCATGAGCAGAAATGCACTCCACTGCCGGGGAGAGTCGACTGCAACGCAGGGTGTGCTGGGGACGGTCACTGTCCGTGAGAAGACAGGGAGGGCAGATGGCCTGTTTTTAACAAAGACAGAGATCTCGTATATATATAGACACACACACATATATACTAAGCCATGCCATGTTTAAATTATGCAGCTGTTTTGTGCTTAATACTCATTTGTCACCTACCCTTCATTCATCCATCAGGTCGAGTATCTAATAAATAAGCATTTATTGTAGAATACATGTCACAACATAAAAAAACACTGAGCAAAGTTCCTGAACTTTTGGGTTTAGAATGAGGTAAGGAGGGCTGGAAATCCAACATCAGAGAGAGGAAGATTGGAGCCAACCCCGAGGGAGATGCCCAGGAAGACCCTCCGGGGTCCAGGGCAGCCCCGAAGCTCGCCAGGCAGCACAGAGAAGCAAGATGGACACCCAGGCTGCAGCTGTGGAGGGTTCAGCATTCGTTACAACTGTGGGTAAGAATCCTCACTACTGCAGGGATAATCCAAGTAAAAATTCAATTTTCCTGAAGACAACTTGAAAACAAAAAATAATCCATTTACAAGTCAGAATGTGACCAAATGTGTTGGGAACACATCAGCGTTCCCTTGCTGTCAGTGGTTTCTGCTGTATGTGGCTATTTTGTACTTTCAAAGACTAGCTGGTGATTTCCAACAGTAAGAAAACAACCCGATCTGTATGTTTCTAGTCTGCTCCACAAGTGAGAAAAGTTAATAGCCTCAAGGGCAGGGCTCCTTAGAGTGGTTCTGAGAAATGTTGCAGATCAAGTAACTCCTATTTGAGTGCACGTCCTTTCTAAAAACTGGGAGGGCATGCACTGAACCAGACATAACCCTATGTGTGTCAGCGGCAGACAGCAGTGGGATCTCGACTTATTACAGACTCAAGACACTGGAGCATCTCCAAGACATACTGAATAGGTAGGATTCCAGAATGGGGAGCTGACGGCTCCCAACTCCCTTACATTATTCTTGTCTGATTGTAACTTATTCGTGCCCTTGAAATTTTAAAGTGAGGGAGATTTTTAAATAGTCTCTTTGGTCCTCTTGCTATAAAACTTCCCAAGTACTCATGAAGGTGCATGTGAAGACACATTAAACATATCATTATTACAAATTATTGTTGACAATCTATTTGTCTTAGGTTGAGCATCACTCCTTCCAAAAAAATGCGAACACCTGAGATAAAGATCTGTCTGCAAATGACGGGCAAACAAATGTTCCCAGGGGAAACCAGACCCCATAAAGGAGTGAGGGAAACAGGGTTAGAAAGAAGAAACCCAGTTTACAATCCCACCAGCAGCGTAAAAGTGTTCCTATTTCTCTCTCTCTCTCTCTTTCTCCAAAAAAAAAAAAAACCCAGGAAGGTGTGGCCTCAGTGCTTACCCAGGCACTTGGTCCCACAGGGGAGCTTGGAATATTGACTGTGTTCAAGGCTGAGGACTGGGTTTTTATGCTTTTATGCCTGGGCAGGGTGGGATAAGGGGCTGTACAGCCAGTCAGGCACTTCACCTGCCTTTAAAAAAGGGACCCTCATTCCCCAAGGGCACCCCTGAATCTTTACCACCTCACCATGGAAAAGATGCAGGTGCTGTTTTAGAAGCAAAAGCATCCCCAGTTTGGGAAAAGGGTCTCCCAGGAAGGGTCCAGAGAAGCTAACAGGGTCTTTGTGGAGGGCTGACATGTCCTTTATTCCATATGTCATCATAATTTGGGAAGAGAATCCAAGGAAATTTGTGAATGTTTCGGAGTTGATAACAAATGCATTGGTTGTATCCGCTTCCATGACTGCTGTACCTGTAACCACAACCTGAGTGGTTCTTAAGATGACAGAAATGGATTGTCTTGCCGTTCAGGAGGCTGAAAGCCCCAAATCCAGGTGTTGTCAGGATTGTGCCCCTCCAAAGGCTCTAGGGGAGGATCTATTCCTTGTGCCTTCCAGTTCTTGGTGGCTGTTATCATTCCTGGCTTGTGATCGCATCAGTGCAGTCTTCAAGACTAATATCACCAAAGCTCTCTGCCCTGTCTCCCTATGGCCCTCTCTGTGAGTCTGGGCCAGGTCTCCTCTGTTCTCTCTCAGGATACATGTGACAGATTTAGGGCCATCCAGATCATGCAGTCTAATCTTCCCGTCTCAGAATCCTAACTTAATTATCTCCACAAAAGGCCCCCCTTTTTTTGCCATATAAAGTATCATTCACGGATTCCAGTGTTCAGAAAACTGAATATGTTTTGGAGGCCGTTTTTCAGCCTATCAAGCTGGTCTTCCCACACTGTCCAATAGAAATGGAACAAGGCTGCCTGCCTCAAGAAGAGGGTAAAAAGTATGTGCCCCTCACCCAGTGTGTGGCCCCTGGTCAGGACCAGGAAGTTAGTCTCCACCACGAAGTTCAGGAGCTGGTATTTCCTGTGAGCTGGTTCCTGCGGGGATGCCATCTGCCCAGCCTTTTCTTCCTCAATGTGACCTTCTCTTGGCTCAGGAAGGCAGGAGCCTCCCAGACACAGGCAGGAATGTCACAGAGGTAACATGTGGCTGGAAGACATCCTTCCAGGCAGGAGGAGTGGGGCGGGTCCCAGAGTCAGAAAGAACTAGAGTGGAGGGGAACCATCCTTTGTTAGGTAGAAGCTGAAAGAGGACAACACCGTGTTTCAGACCAGTTGAAATCCTGTTGGAAGTTAAAATTAAGGCTGAGGGTTAAGAATAATAATCAGATATCCAAAGAAGAAATTTTTCCAGAATCAAGATCAAAGTGGTGTGGGGGCCTGTCCCAGGCAGAACACACATCGGAAGGTATGAGCAGGTCACCATTTGCAGGAGGATAAATAACGGAAGGATCCAGCGTGTGTCCCAACCTAAAAGGTGAAGATAAGACTCATTCTTTTATTGCACTATTTGACATAATCTCCCTGAACTACTTAGCACAGTAATTGGCATATAGTGTGAGCTCAACAAACATTGCATATTATCCTCCAAGACTCAATGATCAAGCCTCTGGAAAGCATGTTCTAGGAGAATGACAAAACTGTGTATGCAATTATTTTACATTTTCTGAAAGAGCCAGATAGAGAGAAGAGAGAACAGGAGAGGGGAAGGAGAGGAATATCAGGGTACTAGGAGAGATGAAACAAAGAAGAACTGCTGAAAATAAAAATAAAAAATCAATGATGATAGTGGTTAAAGACTAGAGTCAATATTTAGCAGAGAATAAAGTCACAGATATTGAAGGCAAAATCAAACCAGTCAAGGGAAATAATAGAATTGGAAATTATGATAGAGAAGACAATGGTTATAGAGGTTAGAGGATCAACATCCAAACTGCTAATTGTAAACACTGCTAGGAAGAAACAAGCACAGAAAAACATGCTTAGTAGCCTACAAGAATTAAAACTAACTTATAAAATGATCAGAAAAAAATTTTAGAGAGCTCAGATCAAATTATGGGCCACACAAAAATTAATTTAAAGTTATATCCTGAGGCCAAGCACTATGGCTCATGCCTGTATTTTCTGGACTTTGGGAGGCCGAGGTAGGCGGATCACCTGAGGTCAAGAGTTTGAGACCAGTATGACCAACATGGTGAAATCCTGTCTCTATTAAAAATACAAAAAATTAGCAGGGTATGGTGGCAGGTGCCTGTAATCCCAGCTACTCGGGAGGCTGAGGCAGGAGAATCACTTGAATCTGGGAGGCTGAGGTTTCAGTGAGCCGAGATAGCGCCATTGCACTTCAGCCTGGGTGACAGAGGGAGACTCCATCTCAAATAAATAAATAAATAAATAAATAAATAAATAAATAAATAAGGTTATATCCTGAATCTTTTATTTAATTTCAATAAGTATTTAGGGAAAAGTTACAAAATTGTTGGAAGGAATAAAAATTTGATCATGAATGAAGGTGACCTAGAAAATAATTCAATTAAGAATGTAAGAATCTAGAAGATAAAGTGCGAAAGTAGGATATGCATTTATATTCATTAAACAAACTCTCAAATTTGATGAGGTGTCAGAAATGTAGTTTAAAATCTTATCACACATTTTTTGAGGCAGTTCACATGTTCAGCAAACAAGATATTATGATATTTGTGTTCTATCATCCTAGATAATACTTAAAAAGAGAAGAGAGTGAACAGCAATGGATTAGAAAATAATTTTTAAATGGTAAATTTATATTGAAGTCCAAATATTACTTCACTTTTAACTTATTAATTATGTAATTTGTTAATTAATGAGATAAATCATAATAATTTTAAAAGAAAACTGAAAGTGACCACTAGTAAAATGTATCTTTTAAATTACTAGAGATCTTTGCAATAAAATTTAGTTTATCTAGCAAAGGGTAGAAAAATAAGGAAAACAGTTGAAAGACATGAAAAAGAGAAAATGATTGATAAAATGAGATGATATCATATCTGTGGGTATACATATATTTATTTTCACTTTCTCTGAAAAAAAAATGCTATAGGTTAAAAAGCCCCTCTGAACAGCATATAACCTTATTTATTTATTTATTTATTTATTTATTTATTTATTTATTTGAGACGGAGTCTAGCTCTGTCACCCAGGCTCAAGTGCAATGGCGCTGTCTCGGCTCACTGAAACCTCTGCCTCCCAGAGAAAGAGACCCACTATTGAGCCAACTACTCCACATCTCAGTGGCTTAAAACAAGAACCGTGTCTTAACACTCACAGGTAGGTGCCTGGCTATGACTTAGCACTCACAGGTAGGCGCCTGGCCAGTGATCAGTTAATCCAGGCTGGTCTTGACTAGAGCAGCTTTGGTCCTCACTGCTGGTCAGAGGGTGGGGGCACAGGCCTGAGGGGACAGCTACAGACATCTGAAGACTTTACGGGCCCTTGCTTGCAATTAGCACACTCCTAAGTCCAATTATTTTTCTGTTGACCAAAATAAGATATGGCTAAGCCCCCAACTAAGATGCAGCAAAGGACACTTCATCTATGAAGAGGCCATTTCAAGAGAGCAGATGCTTGGGGAGATGATGAACTGGGGCTAAAAATAAAATGTAGCACACTCACCTAAAAATTTCAGGTAGTTATTGAAAACAGGAGATTTGTAAAGATATATCAGGAAAAAAAGAAACAGAGGTGACAATTTTAACTTAAGATGAAATCTAATCTAACATGCCAAATCATTAGGTTAGACCTGGCTCTTTTATTGATAGAAGGTGTAATTCCTTGTGAATAGTAGCCCTGATCTTTTGTTCGACAAATCATATAGGATCAAGACATAGAAAGCAGAAAGAACATGGACATTTAAACAGCTACTGCATGGACTCCTCGTGGGCCACAGCATCTCAGTGTGATGGAGGACGCCCAGGTAGCTCTCACTCATCAGTGGGTGCTGGGCTAACTGGGAGCCCTGTGGAGATGAGGCACTTTCCTCCCTCAGCAACCCTAGGAGGAGGCTTCTAGTGTGTGTTGAAATCCAAACTTCATGTGTTGAATTCCTAACCCCCAATACCTCAAGATGCGACCTTACCTGGAAATAAGGGCCTTGAAGATGTAATTAGTGATGATGGGACCACAGTGGAGTAGAGGAGGCCTGAATCCAACAAGAATGTGTCCTCATAAAAGGAGATTTATTTGAGCAAAGACATGCTCCCAGGGAAAAGGTCATGTGAGCACAAGGGAAGGGATAGGGAACAACGAACCACTGCTGTAGGCCAGTGACCCTCAATGGTGGTGTTGAGGAGGACGATGGTTGTGTGCTCCTCCAAGCAGGGGATATCAAGCCTATCAGACTGGCTGGGCTCACCCGCCCCAGCACTGAGAGAGGCTCACCAGGTCAATGCCAAAGGGCATCGTGATGTTGTGGTAAGAGCTTGCACGCTGCAGCTGAGCACCATCTTTATTAGCTGAGACACACTGAATAAATCAAACAATAAAACTCAGCCTCATTTTATTTGTGAAAATGGGGTAATGATGAGAGCTGTACTAGTTTGTCAGGACTACTGTAATATAGTATCATAAACTGGGTATCTTAAACAACAGAAATGCGTCGTTTCACAGCCAGAAGTCTGTGGTCAAGGTGTCGGCAGGGTTGATGCTTCTGAGCACTGTGGCTGGCTTTGGGTGCTTTGTTGACACCAGGATCCTGGAGTTCCTGGGCTTATCTGCTCATTCTCCTTATCTCTTCCCTCCTGCTCACATGACCTTTTCCCTGTGAGCATGTCTTTGCTCAAATTGACACCCTTTTAATGGGGATATATTCATATTGGATTCAGGCCACCTCTGTTCCAATGTGGTGCCATCTTCACTAATGACATCTGCAAGGCCCTTATTTCCAGGTAAGGTTGCATCCTGAGGTACTGGGGCTTAGGAATTCAACCCATGAATTTCAGAGTTCAGCTCATACCAGGAGTCTCCTCTTAGGACTGCTGAGAGTATGGAAGTGGCTTATCTCTGCAGAGCACTTAGCTCAGCACCCAGTGATGAGGGCTACCTGGAGCCGGCTACCTGGGGATGCTGTGGTCCATGGGGAGTCCATGCTGACCTTCTCCTGCACATTCTAACCCATTTCCCTCAGACTCTCAGAGAGATTAATCAATAACTGAGGATGCCAAGTTATTTATTAATTGTAGAATGACCTGAATAAAGAAGTTGTATTATAGATGTAATAGCAATTTAGTTTCTGAAAAATATAAAATATGTCTTTTCTTTAACACACCCATGAAACATCTATAGAAAGCCCTTGTGGGTGAGGGTATGAAGAGTACACCATGATTCCAAAGAGCAGAAGCTTCCTAGCCTTTTGCTTTTGCTTCAATGCAGTAAAACTGGAATTCATTGTAAACAAATTTGTAACTCATTAGGGAATTTAAAACCACGCTTCCAAATATCTAGTAGGTCAATTGAAAATGTTCAAAGGCCTTAAAGAGCATGCCTGGTAAATAAACAGGGAAAATTGTTTTAAAGATAAAGGAATTATGTCTACAAAAGGAAGACTGGGCAGTTGGAATAGTGTCTCAGCGTCTTGGTCTTGTAGTATAAAGCAAAGTCACTGAGGCTCGACCCTGTAATGTGAACCTTGGTCTCAGGTTATGAGACTAGGTCACAACATGTAAACTGGAGAAATTGTCAAACCTTCCTGGCAAGTCAATGTTATTGTAAGATAAAGAGATGCAACTGGATTTCTTTATTTTTATCCAGTGTTCCCAGTTTCTCAAGCCTTGATTCAGAACCTGCCTCAGTCAAAGTAGGTTAAATATACTGAAATTCAGCCCTACTGGTAGAATTGTCTCTGCAAGTAAATGGGGACTATTTATTAGCTAGCCATTGTTTTAAGAGCTGTTCATATTCAAGGAAAGATTTGGTCCCATGAAAAGAACATAATGATCACATGTAGCTTAATGTCGGCTATAACAAAAATAAATCAATGTTGAGGGGTTTAGGGCACAGGAAGAGAGAGAAGTTCTGGAAGGAGTTTGCTTTTAAAGTTGAATCAAGGAGCTATTCCTTAAAAAGGGCGAGTCAGTATATTGAAAGCACGTACGAGTTTGAAATTCAGACTGCATCACAGAACGAAAATAATGAATATGATTCTTGTGTCAGGTAAATTAAGCGTTTCTATCAAAATATCTACTGAAGTTTCAAACGCCATGAAATAAGTTCCCTGTTGACATATTCAAAGAAAAAATAATATTCCTTTCCTTTAGTTTTTATTAAATTTTTAAGAGATTAAGTTGCAGGTACATATCACTTTACAGTTTATCAAAGGTCTCCTGAAATAGCAAGAGAACTACATGCATTGCGTTGCCTGCAACTTTGAAGTTGAAAAGGTGAGATCAAGTTGAAAAATACACTCCTGTGATAAAGTTGAGTGTCCAATCCAAAACAAGCCAATGGGATGATTGCGCCTTTGGAAGCATGTCATGTTAACTGGCAGGCTCCTGGAAAAATCTGAGAAGGAAGTATCCTTTCCAAATAGAAAGGGAAAATCTGGCTCAGGATTCCTTTCTGGCTCTGCAGGATTAGATGTGGGAGGGGAGAGAAGAATGCTATAAAGGAAGGTGGAGGGAACGATAAAAAGATAAACTGGTACTCACAAGTTGAAATATAGCATTGATCTAGTTTGTATTTACAATGTGTTAAGTATTAACACATGAGAAAAATATTAAAGCAAGGTATTTATTAGAAGAAATATAAATATAAAAGCAACAGGTTGAGCACTCAAAATTAACTACAAGCAATTTAGCAGCACTGCACTGTACAAAAAAATAACATGAAAGAAATATAATCATTGTGTTAAACAAATGTTCATAGTATAAAGGAAGGCTAAAAGTTCACGAGGGAGGAAAACTATCCTTCTGATGTTGCTAAAAAAAAACGCATAGAGGGTTCTGCCCAGAGCTCTGATACGATCGGCACAATGTGTTCACCATGTCTGTCCCACATGCTGCAGAGAATACTGCATATTTTCGGACTTAGGTTTATAAGACATAAAACAGAAACAAGAAAGCGGGAGTCGGTTGTTAGTGTAATTTTTAGGGTGGCAAAACCAAAGATGACCTTAGCTCAAATCACTTGTCAGCAATTGTGTGGACCCAGTTGACTGCTTTTTAAATTATATTTCTCAGTGTAATTAAGAGGTAAAAAAAATAGTTGATATTTAGGGAAGAAAATGTATGGGGATAAGACATTTTAAGTATATTAATTTTTAAAGAGTTTTTAAAAAATGAATATTTTAGGTTTAAGTAGGGAATTGTGTTTTAATCCATTTATTTTATTTTATTTTATTTTATTTATTTTTAGACAGAATCTCACTCTGTCACCCAGGCTGGAGTGCAGTGGCGAGATGGTGGCTCACTGCAACCTCTGCCTCCCAAGTTCAAGTGATTCTCCTGCTTCAGCCTCCCAAGTAGCTGAGACTCCAAGCACAAACCATCCCCTGCCTAGCTAACTTTTTGCATTTTCACTAGAGATGGGGTTTCGCCCTGTTGACCAAGCTGGTCTCTAACTCTTGATCTCAAGTTATCTGTGCGCCTCGGCCTCCCAAAGTGCTGGTATTACAGGCATGAGCCACCACACCCAGCCTAAATATGGAATTTTAATACTAAGCATATATACTGCCTTTTTAGAGCTATATTATTTGTATTAGTCAGCTTGGGCTGCCATAAGAAAGTCACATGGGCTGGGTAGTTTAAACGACACGGATTTCTTTTCCATAGTTCTTGAGGCCAAGATCAGAGTGCCAGCAGGCTTGGGTTCTGGTGAGGATCCCCTTCCTGGCTTGCAGACGGCCCGACTGCCTTCTTGCTGTGTCCCCCATGACTTAATGACCTCCCAGAGGTCCCATCTCTGAATGCCACCACATTTAGTGTTATAGCTTCCACACATGAATTTGGTGGGACACAGTTTAGTCCAAAAAGCTATTGTTACTGAAGTTGGAAAAATGTAAATCAAATATTTTTCTTTAATATTACTAAATTATTGGTCCATAGATTGTGCTGGCCTCCACAAAGTGTCAGGGAATGGCCTGACTACATTATATTATCCAAATCCAGCCTGTCATCTGTTTTTGTAAATAAATCTTTGTTGGAACACAGCCATGCCTATTCATTTACACATTGCCTTTGGCTGCTTTCACTATACAAAGGACTTCAGTAGTCATATTACAGATTAGAGATCATAGAGCCAACGGAGCCTGAAGAACTTACTATCTGGGTTTTACAGAAAAAGTTTGCTGACCCTTGGAGATTTGTGCTGATCAATGCAGTAGCCATTAGCCACACACTGCTCTTGAGCCCTTGAAAGGTGGCCGGTCCAACTGAGGTGCACTATACACGTGAAATACACAATGGACTTCAAGGCTTAGTAGAAAGAAGGGCTCTATCTTGATTACATGTGAATGGCGATATGTTAGATTGGGTTATAATGCATTAGTAAATAATGCATTAGTAAACTTACTTTCACCCTTTTACTTTTTTATCTTTTCATGTGGCTGCAAGAAAAATTTATTTATTTATTTATTTTTTTATTTTATTTTGTTTATTTATTTTTTTGAGACGGAGTCTCGCTCTGTTACCCAGGCTGGAGTGTAGTGGCCGGATCTCAGCTCACTGCAAGCTCCGCCTCCCAGGTTTATGCCATTCTCCTGCCTCAGCCTCTCGAGTAGCTGGGACTACAGGCGCTCGCCACCTCGCCCAGCTAGTTTTTTGTATTTGTTAGTAGAGATGGGGTTTCACCGTGTTAGCCAGAATGGTCTCGATCTCCTGACCTCGTGATCTGCCCGTCTCGGCCTCCCAAAGTGCTGGGATTACAGGCTTGAGCCACTGTGCCTGGCCCAAGAAAAATTTAAATGGCATAAGTGGCAGGAGACGCGAATGTCAGGAGCACGACTCTCAGGGGCAGGTGATTATCAGTGTCCGGGTACCTGCGATCAAATGGGCTCCTGTCCCAGAAAGGAAGCAAGGGAAGGGATCCAAAGTCAACTGGGTGCCTGGGGCTCTGAGATAAAACAATGGAGCAATAAAGAACAGGAAACTGACAGATGGGACCAACCGGTAGCTTAACTAAAGCACCTTATAGGCACCTGTAATCCCAGCTACTTGGGAGACGGAGGCAGGAGAAACGCTTGAGATCAGGAGGTGGAGGTTGCAGTGAACCAAGATGGCACCACTGCACTCCAGCCTGGGCGACAAGAGCGAAACTCCATCTCAGAAAAACAAAATGAAACAAAACAAAAAAACGCATTATTAAACATTTTCATTTTGCTTTGGATTTGCTTTTTGTTTTTGCTTTTGTGTTTTTCTCTTTCATAAATGCAAATCAGAAGCAATGAGGAATGTTTTGGGCGCTTGTATTCATTTGAGAACCTCTATTATTAATCATAGAGTCAGGCCTAAGATCACCCATATGCCTTAAGATGAAAATATGCTGAATCAGTGTGATGAGCCTCCAACTTAAAAACCTGCGATAATTAAAATATGTGTGGGGCCTCAGCTGGTATCTCACTCTAGAGTAGTGAGCCACTCATTCCCTGTGAAGGGCGTGCTACAGGGTAACTCCACTGTGTGACTCTGTGATCACGTTTTCCTTCCTGGTTCAATAAGAATTTTTCAACACATGTGCAGTTCAACTTTTCTGGAATTCCAGGTTCTTTCATTTCTGCTTTATTTTCCAAAGTTCTTTTTTATATTCTATTCATTTTTTAAAAAAATATATTAATACTCAGGTTTCCATGATAAGACAGGGTGTATTTTAGCAGAGACAGAGATCATTTTGTCATTTGTAACAATTAGTTCTGTAGTTTAATTATGGCTGGCAAAAAATAATTGCTCCCCTAAAACAAATTATAGTTGTGAGGTCAAATCCAAGAGCATTTCACAAGACCATAGCCTGCTGGTCCTAGCCACAGGTTTAGTAAGACTGTATTTTACAGCTCTCACAGACATGATGTCAGCAGCCTTGTGTGAGTGTATGGTGGCACAGACAGAGGTCACACACACACTCTCACACACTGATACACATGTACAGGATGACAAAATCACAGTGTCTCACTTACCTATGCAGACACACACACACACAAGCTTGCACACCACACACACTGTCACACACTGATATTCACACGTGTATAGGATGACAAACTCACACAGTGTCTCACTTACACATGCAGACACACACGTGCATAGGCTTACACATCATACACACCGCCACACTTCTGTGTGCACAGACACACACTGCCACACTCACAGACCGTAAAACACTCATGCACACTCTAGTGAACCAGTCACCTGGGGGAGATGGGGCAGCCTCTGCTCTGGGTAGATTTAAATGCTGTTACTGAAAGTGAGTTGAAAACTTGAAGTTTGATGAACTGAGCAAGTGTGGCTCTTGGAGGCTGCATCCTTAGGTACAGATGCTCCTGGACTTGTGATGTGTGTGTCAGTGTGTGACCTCTGATGGGGATGCCTCCCAGCAAGCCCATCTAAGTTGAAAATATCAAAGTGGAAAATACTGAATACACCTAACTTACAGAATATCCTAGCTTAGCCTGGCCTACCTTAAACGTGCTCAGAACACTTACATGAGACTGTGCTTGGGCAAAATCATCTAGCACAAGCCTATTTTATAACAAAATTATTATAAAGAATTTTGGGCTGGGCACAGTGGCTCATTTTTGTAATCTCAGCACTTTGGAAGGTCAATACAGGAGAATCACTTGAAGCCAGGAGTTCAAGACCAGCCTGGGCAGCAAAGCGAGAGCTCCTCTTTCCAGAAGACATTTTTTTCAAAAGAATTTTGAATTCAAATCAGGAGTTTCAAATACAGTTTCCACTAAATCATATCACTTTTGCAGGATTGCAAAGTCAAAAAGGGAAAGTCAAACCATCTGAAGTCTGGGACTGTCTCTATCAGCTTCAGTTCCAGCTCCCCACAGCAGTTTCAGCAGAATGAACCTGAGACCTCCAATGTTCAGAGGCACAAAGGCAGCTTCCCAGACCCTGCAAACGTGGCCCATGTGGAGACCACACATTTTCAACTTGTCACTAAGGCTGTGGCTTTAGCCACACAGTGACTAATAACCCTGAATTTCTACAATAAATCCAGAACTCTAAAATTATATGTGGGTTTCACATTTCCTACAATCCTGATGCTAAATTTTATTTTGATTTTCTTTGGAGTAAAGTTAGCTTTGATGATAAAAGTAAGATAATGTATGAGAAAAGTTCATTAAACGTTAAAATGGCAGGCATATTGAAATGACTGCAACTTAGACTATCATCCTCCAAAACAAGCCCCTTCATCTCTCATCCCTCACAACAACAAGCAAGGTCCTCCACAGAGTAAATGCGGAATGAATTTTGCTGTCATACAGCAGATGCACCACCGACCAAATACACTGCACATGAGTGTCAGTAACATGAGTGAACAGTGCCCTGTTACGTGTTCAGTGGAAACCAAGAAGGGAAATTAGCTGTTATCCCTGGTGATGCTTTTCTGAATCTAATGTTGTTAAAATTGAGCTTGGAAAACATTTCATGTAACTACTACAATTTATGCCTCTTATCAAGTAAAACATATAATATCCCTAACCTGTGTGCATTACCCCAAAACTGTACCCTTGAAATTCACTTCCAAATTTCCTAACGTAGACAATATAGTGAAAGTGAGGAATTCCTGAAGGTTACTATTGTACTTTCTTAGACTGGGTGGCGGTGCTTGAGTCCCCTGAGGGTTCCTTGAACGTGGGTCTACAGACCCATTCCCGAGGCCAGAGTACACCCTACGTTTGTAGGATGCTGCTTTCAGAGCAGGTGGGAGTTTAGGGGCACACGGCCATGCAGGGGCTCCTGATGGGAAGCCTTGTCTCCTACCTGCTTCGAAGCTTTTACTTCCTGTCAGCTCTTCAGGGGTGCAGATCTTGACATGTGAAGCATTTTCCTAGCTACCCTGGTATCACCATGAAAAGCAGCATGTGGAAATTAAGGAAGCCATACTCTACGATAAAAGATACACGATACAGGGTGAGAACAAATCCACAACAAATGTAACCAAGAACCCCAAATAAAGGACTGGTAAATCAGGGAAAAAAAAAAAAATAGAAACATAGAAAAAGAGGCAAGAAATAAAATGGGTAAAATGCAGAAAAAGACACATAAATTGGTGATAATTACTGAAAAAGATGTACAACCTCACTAGTGAGGAGCTAAGATAGGCAACTTGAACACGGTAGTGAGATAAACGCCCATGCCCTCATCTGAACAGGAGTTCACACAGCCGTAGCCATAGGTGATGAGGATGTGGGTGTGTGAGCACTGCAGTGTACTGCTGAAGAAACCTCATGGAAATGTACTAGTGCAGAACTGGACAGTAACTATCAAAGGGCAATGTGAGCATGGCCTGTGACTCGGATGTCCCAGCCCCCTGAATCTCTCTTATATGAGCTCTGACATGCATACAAAGCTATTATTACAAGGATGCCCATTGTTGCATTATTCATAACAGCCAAGAAAAAAAAAAGAAAAGGAAAACAATAACTGTGGATCAAAACGGAATTAAATAAGTTAGAATGTATTTTCACTCTAGATGACCACTACATGCCCATTAGAGGAAAGAAACATGTATACGGGCAAGGAGAGGTGTCTCGTAATTCAATTAAATCTCGAAAAAAGGCAAGAGAAAGGAAAATCGAATGAAATAAAATTGTGTGTTTTATATATTTGACCTATTCCGTGCATGGGTGCTAGCACAGGGCAAGGGATTCATTTGTGGTGATAGGAATTATGCCTTATTACGTGTAAGAGGGAAACAACAACAGTACAGCAAAGCTGTCCTTTTGAGGACTCTGCCCTTTAGCAATTCTGAAAATGTCTTCCTGACATTTTCCCTGTAACTATCAAATGCTTAAAAATAAGTATGTGTAAAAACCTTTTGGGACAAGAACACACATTCCCACTTATTATAACATCGCTGTTATTTTTACCTACAGACCCCGCTGCTACATTCCAAGAGTAATTTTATTAACCCTTTTGGTCTCCAAATTATCCACATGTTACATTTAGCGTTGTGTAATGGTGATTATTAACAGTAATAAACACTGCAATTATGCATGAAATTCAATTTTTGGAACCTTCTGCCACACGTTAATTACAGATCCTCTGATGGAACTCCTTTGAGGCCTGGCTCCATGTTTCACCGACAATCGCCTCGCAGACACATCTTCCTGATGACTCTCCAGTGCTCCTTGGTGGGGGGTGCTGCTGCTCACCAAAGGCTTTCCACGTGAGGACAGACAACCACAACACCCTCCATTCAAGCAGACCCTTTCAGAAGAAACAGGGCACTTACTCAGCATCTCTGAGTGTCCTGGCACTTT